>NW_027011005.1:0-73093 GCF_036934945.1 Oncorhynchus masou masou | reverse complement strand
TCATCAGTCAGCTAGCTTGCCAACATTGAATAGAAACTCCTTTGTCAATGTGAAATGATAGCCAAGGTAAAACACTGTGGGGGGGGGGGAATACAAATAAATTATAACACAGTTCTCTTGTCTTCATTGATTAGCTTCCTTCAGTGCTGAGCGTTTGTGTAGGAACGTTCTTCCTGAATTGACAACACAGTTGACATTTAAGCAACATGGGGCAGCTATTTGGAAAGGCTGGCTCGAATATGGGTGGGGATAATTGGGGTAAAATTGAATTGTGACTTACATTTTCAAACTCCTAGCATTAGTTCTAGTGCTTAGAGGAAGGAGCCTTCCAGAATGTAGGATGGCTGACATTTGGACGACATTTTAGATTCCTCAAAGAAGAACACAGTCAATGAATGAAAGAATAATAGCTTTTCAGTGTTCATCTGTCTCTCTGTCTATTGCATATGTCACTGATTGAATAATGACTAAATAAGGAATAGTCCATTTATTAAAGTTGATTTAAATAATGAATAGTCCATTTATTAAAAATTATTTAAATAATTAAAAGTCAATTTATTAAAGTTGATTTAAATAATGAATAGTCCATTTATTAAAACTTGTTTAAATAATTAAAAGTCAATTTATTAAAGTTGATTTAAATAATGTCACGTTCTGACCTTCATTTCCTTTGTTTTGTATTTATTTAGTATGGTCAGGGCGTGAGTTGGGTGGGCAGTATATGTTTGATTTTCTATGATTTGGGATTTCTATGTTTCGGCCTAGTATAGTTCTCAATCAGAGGCAGGTGTCATTAGTTGTCTCTGATTGAGAATCATACTTAGGTAGCCAGGGTTGCACTGTTTGTTTGTGGGTGATTGTCTATGTTAGTGGCTTGTGTCAGCACAGGTCTCATTTGTAGCGTCACGGTTGTATTTGGTTGATTGTTTTTTTGGTTACCTTTTTGTATAGCGTTCAGTGTTCTCTTTATTAAAATACACTATGAACACATACCACGCCGCATATTGGTCCTCTGATCCTTCGCCTCTCCTCTTCAGATGAAGAGGAGGAAGACCGTGACAAATAATGAATAGTCCATTTATTAAAATTATGTATATAATGAATAGTCCATTTATTAAAGTTTATTTAAACAATGAATAGTCCATATATTAAAGTTTATTTAAACAATGAATAGTCCATTTATTAAAGTTGATTTCTCTAATTTGAAATGCCAGTTTTCAAGATGCCATTTGTTACAGACAATAAGCAACATGTTTGGACAGTGTCAGTCTAGGAACATGTCATGTTTAAAAGTCTCTTACCTTTCTTACAGACAATGAGCAACATCTTGGTACAGCTCTCCCTGTCTCAGTTGGAAACGCAGGTTTTGAGAATGGATGACATTTTGTTCTCCCCAGTCCCCAGCATCAACTGTATCTGACCATCAATCTGGACCACAAAACTAAATCCAACCAAATCTATGATGACCGATCTCTATATTTATCCCAGGAGGATGAATGCAAGGACAAATACTCAGCGAGCTTTACAGCAGTTTTACAGCAGCATTTGGTAAAAGACCAAGCACATATTATGGCAAGAACAGCTCAAATAAGCAAAGAGAAATGACAGTCCATCATTACTTTAAGACATGAAGGTCAGTCAATCAGCAACATTTCAAGTGCTGTCGCATAAACCATCAAGTACTATGATGAAACTGGCTCTCATGAGGACCGCCACAGGAAAGGAAGACCCAGAGGTACCTCTGCTGCAGAGGATAAGTTCATTAGAGTTACCTCTGCTGCAGAGGATAAGTTCATTAGAGTTACCTCTGCTGCAGAGGATAAGTTCATTAGAGTTACCTCTGCTGCAGAGGATAAGTTCATTAGAGTTACCTCTGCTGCAGAGGATAAGTTCATTAGAGTTACCTCTGCTGCAGAGGATAAGTTCATTAGAGTTACCTCTGCTGCAGAGGATAAGTTCATTAGAGTTACCTCTGCTGCAGAGGATAAGTTCATTAGAGTTACCTCTGCTGCAGAGGATAAGTTCATTAGAGTTACCAGCCTCAGAAATTGCAGCCCAAATAGACATTTCACAGAGTTCAAGTAACAGACACATCTCAGCATCAACTGTTCAGAGGAGAATCAGTCCTTCATGGTTAAATTGCTGCAAAGAAACCATTACTAAAGGACACCAAAAAAAGAAGAGACTTGCTTGGGCCAAGAAACACGAGCAATGGACATTAGACAGGTGGAAATCTGTCCTTTGGTCTGGAGTCCAAATTTGAGATTTTTAGTTCCAACTGGAAGACCGTGTAGGTGAAGGGATGATCTCCGCATGTGTATCTCCCACCGTAAAGCATGGAGGAGGAGGTGTGATGGTGTGGGGATGCTTTGCTGGTGACACTGTCAGTGATTTATTTAGAATTCAAGGCACACTTAACCAGCAAGGCTACCACAGCATTCTGCAGCGATACACCATCCCATCTGGTTTGCGTTTAGTGGGACTATCACTTGTTTTTTAACAGGACAATGACCCAACACACCTCCAGGCTGCGGAAGGGCTATTTTACCAAGAAGGTGAGAGATGGAGTGCTGCGTCAGATGACCTGGCCTCCACAATCTCCCGACCTCAACCAAATTCAGATGGTTTGGGATGAGTTGGACCGCAGGCTGAAGGAAAAGCAGCCAACAAGTGCTCAGCGTATGTGGGAAGTCCTTCAAGACTGTTGAAAACGCATTCCAGGTGAAGCTGGTTAAGAGAGTGTCAAGAGTGAGCATCAAGGCAAAGGGTGGCTAATTGACCAATCCCAATCTCTTTTTTGGTTGCTACATGATTCCATATGCGTTATTTCATAGTTTTGATGTCTTCACTATTATTCTACAATTTAATTTTTATTTTACCTTCATTTAACTAGGCAAGTCCGTAAAGAACAAATTCTTATTTTCAATGACAGCCTAGGAACAGTGGGTAAACTGACTTGTTCAGGGGCAGAACGACAGATTTTTACCTCGTCAGCTTGAGGATTCGATCTTGCAACCTTTTGGCTACAAGTCCAAGGCTCTAACCACTAGGCTACCTGACGAAAATAATACAAGTAAAGAAACACCCTTGAATGAGTAGGTTTTCTAAATCTTTTGACCGGTAGTGTACATGTTTACCCAGTTGATCAAAATAAGGATTGTGGTTTTACCTTTTAATGGAGGGCAGTGGAAAGGCTTAAAGAAGAGATGGAGAGAGAAAGACCTGGTCTCCTTGAAGGCCCCACATGCTGTGCTTTTCAGTTCTTCCATTCTGAGAAGATGTGATGTCACACTTAAGACGTTCACTGTGTCAGCTGGAGGTCTGGTAGATGTCCTGATGGTTGATACTTTATTTTCTAATCCTCTCTCTCCCTCTCCTCTCCCTCTCTCTGTCTCCCTCCCTCCCGCTCTCTCTCTCCCCCTCTCCCCCTCTCTTCCTCCCTCCCTCCCTCTCTCTCTCCCCCTCTCTCCGTCCCTCCCGCTCGCTCTCTCCCCCTCTCCCCCTGTCTCCCCCTCTCTCCCTCCCTCCCGCTCTCTCTCCCCCTCTCCCCTGTCCCTCCCTCCCCCTCTCTCCCCCTCTCCCCTGTCTCCCTCTCACCCCCTCTCTCTCTCTCTCCCTCTCTCTCCCTCTCTCTCTCTCTCTCCTCTCTCTCTCCCCCTCTCCCCTGTCTCCCTCCCTCCCTCTCTCTCTCCCCCTCCCTGTCCTCTCTCCCCTGTCTCCCTCTCCCTCTCCCCCTCTCTCCCTCTCTCTCTCTCTCCCCCTCTCTCTCCCACTGTCTCCCTCCCTCCCCCTCTCTCCCCCCTGTCTCCCCTGCCGCTCTCTCTCCTCTCCCCTCTCCTCCCTCCGTCCCTCCCGCTCTCTCCCCCTCTCCCCTGTCTCCCTCCCTCTCTCTCTCCCCCTCTCCGTCTCCCTCCCTCCCTCTCTCTCCCCTCTCTCCCTCCCTGCCGCTCTCTCTCTCCCCTCTCCCCCTCTCCCCTCTCTCTCTCCCCCCTCCCTCCCTCTGTCTCCCCCTCCCCCCTCTCTCTCTCCCCCTCTCCCCCTGTCTCCCTCCCTGCCGTCTCCCCCCCCCTCCCTCCCGCTCTCTCTCTCCCCCTCTCCCACCGTCTCCCTCCCTCCCCCTCTCTCTCTCCCCCTCTCCCCCTGTCTCCCTCTCACCCCCTCTCTCTCTCCCCTCTCTCCCTCCCGCTCTCTCTCTCTCTCCCTCACAAAACATTAATCCCCAACATCATCACATCCACAGGGGTAAACATATATTTTCCTCGGACCATTAATGCCCTCTCTAGTAAAAGAGATTGTTTGTCAATGAGTATAACCTGTATGAAACAAGGTTCAGGCTTTTGCTGCCAGCTCACAACTGATATGAAATCAGTGTCACCAGTGGTCAATAGCTCTTATATGTAAGTGAGAAGCACCAATGTCCCTGGGGATAGGATGATGAGCTCAATTGTACACAATCAATTATACACAATCATATACAATCAATTATACACAATCAATATACATAAATCATCATACACACATATGATATGTTGTCTATATAAGCTCAATAATAGTGCATTCAAGTAGTGCCACGGCCTTGATACAAAATCAGCTGCATTTTCTGGATTCCTCACTTCTTGGATGAAGTCAGAGGAGAGAGGATGTGAGGAATCACGGAAATTCAATTGAGATTTTCCCATGGGGTCTTTTGGCTAAAAGGTCCATTTTGTGGTGTTAAATTAGTGGGTGGCTGCAAGGTTGTAGGTTCAAGTTCAGCTCAGGAAACCAAAACTACTAACTACACTACAATATGTATTGCATTTTAATTTAGACAGTTGTGTTTTGTATCATTGTAAACAAATGCTAAAATGAAATTAATAAAAAGACTGTCCCGGAAAGAAAAATGTTTCGTTCTTGAGAGACACTGCTGACAGAGAGCGCAGACCCACAACGCGCCAAAGAGGACAGAAAAGCGCATTTTGCGCACGCGCATTTAAAGAACAGTAGAAGTCGCGTGGTCTAGTCAATACAACCCCACCTCAATCAGTGTTGGGATTGGGGACTACAGGTAGACCGCGCGCGACGTCTAAGAAAGAACACTTTCAAATCGGATAATATACATTTAGCCTATTTACGTCAGAGTAAAACTCTCCAAAGTGGAAATGCATTTTTCTACGCACCAGTTGGAGACTAATGAAATGAAGCGAATTTCATTTAAACTTTTATAAACAAGACATGGGATGTTGAGAGAATGTCCTTCGAAGAACCTTTTCATATTACACAAGAATTTGATTTCTCCCAGAATGTGTCCAAAAGGGCGCACCACGGTAATCACACAGGGGCCACTTCGGAACAATCTATGTTCTACATCAGCATCGCCATCACTGCCATTTATGGAGTCATCATAGTCGTGGGACTAATCGGTAACATCACCCTCATCAAGACATTGTCTTCCTCTAAATCCATGCGGAATGTCCCCAACCTCTTCATGTCGAGTCTCGCGTTCGGGGACTTGGTCCTCCTGGTTACTTGCGCGCCGGTGGATGCCAGTCGGTACCTCGCGGACGAGTGGCTCTTCGGGAGAGTTGGATGTAAACTCATACCATTCATCCAACTCACCTCCGTCGGAGTGTCTGTTTTTACCCTGACTGCGTTGTCTGCTGATAGGTAAATAGCCTTCACTTTATGTTTTAGTCTACTACACTCATATTGCAACATGGACGTTTAGTTAACCAACTTATCCCATTGCCAACTGATCTGGTATTTGAATGTAGAGTTGTATAGTTAAATGGTTGTAGACTTGTAGTTACTTTTAGCTCAACATATTGTCGTTTAGGTAAAACGATGAAAACGGGATAGCTTGCCATCCTTATCGAATATTCTCTCTGAACGCATCTCTGGCGGGCGAGAGGTTCTTCGGCTAAACTATCGAGCTGGAAATAATATGATCTTAAACAACGGTATGGGTATAACCTGTCCAGAACATGCTGCTACTGAGACAATGCAGATACAATCTGATTCACTCTGTTGCGTTATTCCGCGTTCGGTTCAGTGGGATCATACTTTGATGAGAGATATAAGATGTGCTCGAGTCACAGAGATGAGATCTGACATATGAGTGGAAATTTATAAGCGTGCGACTTCGTGTGTGTGTGCGCGCGTGTGTGTGCGTGTGCGCGTGTGTGCACGTGTGTGTGCGCGTGTGTGTGCGTGTGTGTTTGTGACAGTGAATGAGTAAATGAGTGACGGTGCTTGCATGCATGGGCGTGCCTGTGTGTTGTCGGGGGTCATAGGCTATATCCTTCCCACACAACTTCCTACAACCAAACGATTCATTGGGATGATATAGTCTGCATCCCAAATGGCACCCTTTCCCTATGTATCCACAGGGCTCTGGTCAAAAGTAGTGCACTAGGGAATAGGGTTTAATTTGGGGTTCCATTTGGAACGCTACCCATAAAGTGTGCATCACTGTGGAGTGGGAGGAGAAGACATCCATCATATAGACTGACCATCACCTTGGCAGCCATATAATGATATCGTCTCTAGCTAGCCTATTACAATGTTCTGTGTCTTTGCTCTAAAGTCTCTCATTTAGCCTACGATCCCATTAGCAGATAATAATCCATTCATAAATGACAGATACCCCTCCCCTCTCCTCACCAGCTTCCCAACGTTTCCTCCGTTTAAATCCTAACCATACACTTTCAAAACCGAGTTTAAAATACTATGAGATCATTTCAATCAACTTTATCTGTGCTTGATTGAGCTTGCCTCAATGGAACCTGGCTCTCCAGGCGTGCAGGAGTAAACACTGCAGCTGGACTATATACACTAGAGTACGTGGACACCCCTTTCAAAGTGGATTTGGTTATTTCTGCCACACCATTGCTGACAGGTGTACAAAATCGAGCACACAGCCATGCAATCTCCATAGACAAACATGTCCTTAATGAAGAGCTCAGTGACTTTCAACGTGGCACCACCGTCATAGGATGCCACCTTTCCAACAAGTCAGTTCATCAAATTTCTGCCCACCGAGAGCTGCCCCGGTCAACTGTAAGTGCTGTTATTGTGAAGTGGAAATGTCTAGGGGCAACAACGGCTCAGTGTAAGCCACATAAGGTCACAGAACGGGACCACCGAGTGCTGAAGCGCGTAGCACGAAAAAATCGTCTGTCCTCAGTTGCAACCCTCAACACAGAGTTCCAAACTGCCTCTGGAAGATATGTCAGCACAATAACGCTTCGTTGGGTTGAAATGGGATTCCTGGCCGAGGAGTCACACACAAGCCTACGAACATGCGCAATGCCAAGCGTCAACTGGAGTGGTGTAAAGCTCGCCGCCATTGGACTCTGGAAACGCTACCTGCCCCAATGCATAGTGGCAACTGTAAAGTTTGGTGGATGAGGAATAATGGTCTGGGGCTGTTTGTCATGGTTCGGGCCCCTTAGTTCCAGTGAAGGGAAATATTAACGCTACAGCATACAATGACATTCTAGATGATTCTGTGCTTCCGACTTTGTGGCAACAGTTTGGGGAAGGCCTTTTCCTGTTTCAGCATGACAACGCCCCTGTGCACAAAGCGAGGTCCATACAGAAATGGTTTGTCGAGATCGGTGTGGAAAAACTTGACTGGCCTGCACGGAGCCCTGACCTCAACCCCATCGAACACATTTGGGATGAATTGGAACACCGAGCTGTGAGCCAGGCCTAATCGTCCAACATCAGTGCCAAACCTCACTAATGCTCTTGTGTCAGAATGGAGGCAAGTCCCCGCAGCAATGTTCCAACATCTAGTGGAAAGCCTTCCCAGAAGAATGGAGGCTGTTATAGCAGCAATGTTCCAACGTCTAGTGGAAAGCCTTCCCAGAAGAATGGAGGCTGTTATAGCAGCAATGTTCCAACATCTAGTGGAAAGCCTTCCCAGAAGAATGGAGGCTGTTATAGCAGCAATGTTCCAACATCTAGTGGAAAGCCTTCCCAGAAGAATGGAGGCTGTTATAGCAGCAATGTTCCAACATCTAGTGGAAAGCCTTCCCAGAAGAATGGAGGCTGTTATAGCAGCAATGTTCCAACATCTAGTGGAAAGCCTTCCCAGAAGAATGGAGGCTGTTATAGCAGCAATGTTCCAACATCTAGTGGAAAGCCTTCCCAGAAGAATGGAGGCTGTTATAGCTGCAATGTTCCAACATCTAGTGGAAAGCCTTCCCAGAAGAATGGAGGCTGTTATAGCAGCAATGTTCCAACATCTAGTGGAAAGCCTTCCCAGAAGAATGGAGGCTGTTATAGCAGCAAGGGGGTTCCAACTCATATTAATGCCCCATTAAGAATGGAGATGTTATAGCAGCAATGTTCCAACATGGAAGTGGAAAGCCTTCCCAGAAGAATGGAAGGCTGTTATAGCAATGTTCCAACATCTAGTGGAAAGCCTTCCCAGAATGAATAGTATAGAATGAATGTTATAGAATGTTCCAGAATATAATGAATAGTATAGAATGAATAGAATAGAATGGAAGGAATAGTATAGAATGAATAGAATAGAAGGAATAGTATAGAATGAATAGAAGGAATAGAAGGAATAGTATAGAATGAATAGAAGGAATATAATAGAATGAATAGTATAGAATAAATAGAATAGAAGGAATAGTATAGAAGGAATAGTATAGAATGAATAGAATAGAATGAATAGAATAGAATGGAAGGAATAGTATAGAATGAATAGAATAGAATGAATAGAATAGGAATAAAATAGAAGGAATAGAATAGAAGGAATAGTATAGAATGAATAGAATAGAATGAATAGTATAGAATGAATAGAATAGAATGAATAGTATAGAATGAATAGAATGAAAGGAATATAATAGAATGAATAGAATAAAAGGAATAGTATAGAATGAATAGAATAGAATGAATAGAATAGAATGAATAGAATGAATAGAATAAAAGGAATAGTATAGAATGAATATAATAGAAGGAATAGAATAGAATGAACAGAATAGAATAGAATAAAAGGAATAGAATGAATAGAATAGAAGGAATAGAATATAATGAATAGTATAGAATAAATAGAATAAAAGGAATAGAATAGAATGAATAGAATAAAAGGAATAGAATGAATAGAAGGAATAAAATAGAAGGAATAGTATAGAAGGAATAGAATAGAAGGAATAGTATAGAAGGAATAGAATAGAAGGAATATAATAGAATAGAATGAATAGAAGGAATAAAATAGAAGGAACTACATAGAATGAATGTTGATGCACAATCAACATCTTATGGTCCCGTCTGACGTCAATAGAAAATATTCATTCAGGTCGCAGACATGACGCTCTTTACCAAACAGTAAAAGGAACCGAGGGGATTGAAATATGAAGGAAAAAATGAGAAACAGGAGAATGTAGAGTTGATTGGAGAACAATCTGGTTTTGAAGGACAGCACCTGGTTAGAGGAAAACTGTCTGTGTCCCAATGGGCACCTTATTCCCTTTATATTGCTTTGTTCCACATAGGGAATATGGTGCCTTTATATTGCATTGTTCCACATAGGGAATAGGGTGCCTTTATATTGCATAGGGAATAGGGTGCCTTTATATTGAATCCACATAGGGAATAGGGTGCCTTGTTCCACATAGGGAATATATATGAATTGTTCCACATAGGGAATAGGGTGCCTTTATATTGCCTTGTTCCACATAGGGAATAGGGTGCCTTTATATTGCATTGTTCCACATAGGGAATAGGGTGCCTTTATATTGCCTTGTTCCACATAGGGAATAGGGTGCCTTTATATTGCCTTGTTCCACATAGGGAATAGGGTGCCTTTATATTGCATTGTTCCACATAGGGAATAGGGTGCCTTTATATTGCCTTGTTCCACATAGGGAATAGGGTGCCTTTATATTGCCTTGTTCCACATAGGGAATAGGGTGCCTTTATATTGCCTTGTTCCACATAGGGAATAGGGTGCCTTTATATTGCATTGTTCCACATAGGGAATAGGGTGCCTTTATATTGCATTGTTCCACATAGGGAATAGGGTGCCTTTATATTGCATTGTTCCACATAGGGAATAGGGTGCCTTTATATTGCATTGTTCCACATAGGGAATAGGGTGCCTTTATATTGCATTGTTCCACATAGGGAATAGGGTGCCTTTATATTGCATTGTTCCACATAGGGAATAGGGTGCCTTTATATTGCATTGTTCCACATAGGGAATAGGGTGCCTTTATATTGCATTGTTCCACATAGGGAATAGGGTGCCTTTATATTGCATTGTTCCACATAGGGAATAGGGTGCCTTTATATTGCATTGTTCCACATAGGGAATAGGGTGCCTTTATATTGCATTGTTCCACATAGGGAATAGGGTGCCTTTATATTGCATTGTTCCACATAGGGAATAGGGTGCCTTTATATTGCCTTGTTCCACATAGGGAATAGGGTGCCTTTATATTGCATTGTTCCACATAGGGAATAGGGTGCCTTTATATTGCATTGTTCCACATAGGGAATAGGGTGCCTTTATATTGCATTGTTCCACATAGGGAATAGGGTGCCTTTATATTGCATTGCTCCACATAGGGAATAGGGTGCCTTTATATTGCATTGCTCCACATAGGGAATAGGGTGCCTTTATATTGCATTGTTCCACATAGGGAATAGGGTGCCTTTATATTGCATTGCTCCACATAGGGAATAGGGTGCCTTTATATTGCATTGTTCCACATAGGGAATAGGGTGCCTTTATATTGCATTGCTCCACATAGGGAATAGGGTGCCTTTATATTGCATTGTTCCACATAGGGAATAGGGTGCCTTTATATTGCATTGCTCCATAGGGAATAGGGAATAGGGGGTGCCTTTATATTGCATTGTTCCACATAGGGAATAGGGTGCCTTTATATTGCCTTGCTCCACATAGGGAATAGGGTGCCTTTATATTGCATTGTTCCACATAGGGAATAGGGTGCCTTTATATTGCATTGCTCCACATAGGGAATAGGGTGCCTTTATATTGCATTGCTCCACATAGGGAATAGGGTGCCTTTATATTGCATTGTTCCACATAGGGAATAGGGTGCCTTTATATTGCATTGCTCCACATAGGGAATAGGGTGCCTTTATATTGCATTGTTCCACATAGGGAATAGGGTGCCTTTATATTGCATTGCTCCACATAGGGAATAGGGTGCCTTTATATTGCATTGTTCCACATAGGGAATAGGGTGCCTTTATATTGCATTGCTCCACATAGGGAATAGGGTGCCTTTATATTGCATTGCTCCACATAGGGAATAGGGTGCCATTTTATAGGGAATTGCATTGTTCCACATAGGGAATAGGGTGCCTTTATATTGCATTGCTCCACATAGGGAATAGGGTGCCTTTATATTGCATTGCTCCACATAGGGAATAGGGTGCCTTTATATTGCATTGTTCCACATAGGGAATAGGGTGCCTTTATATTGCATTGCTCCACATAGGGAATAGGGTGCCTTTATAGGGAATAGGGTGCATTGCTCCACATAGGGAATAGGGTGCCTTTATATTGCATTGCTCCACATAGGGAATAGGGTGCCTTTATATTGCATTGCTCCACATAGGGAATAGGGTGCCTTTATATTGCATTGTTCCACATAGGGAATAGGGTGCCTTTATATTGCATTGCTCCACATAGGGAATAGGGTGCCTTTATATTGCATTGCTCCACATAGGGAATAGGGTGCCTTTATATTGCATTGTTCCACATAGGGAATAGGGTGCCTTTATATTGCATTGCTCCACATAGGGAATAGGGTGCCTTTATATTCCATTGCTCCATATAGGGAATAGGGTGCCTTTATATTGCATTGTTCCATATAGGGAATAGGGTGCCTTTATATTGCATTGTTCCACATAGGGAATAGGGTGCCTTTATATTGCATTGCTCCACATAGGGAATAGGGTGCCTTTATATTGCATTGCTCCACATAGGGAATAGGGTGCCTTTATATTGCATTGCTCCACATAGGGAATAGGGTGCCATTCAGGACACAACCCAAGTGCGAGCAAGACATCTGTATAAGGCAAGCAGAGATCAAGAATCATACGTCACACATACTTCTGAACAGGTGGCCTAAGTTGAGGAGATCATGTCTTCTTCCTCCTCCTCCTCATCCTCCAGGTACAAGGCAATCGTGAAGCCCATGGACATCCAGGCCTCCAACGCCCCGGCGAGGATCGTCCTGCGGGCTGCAGTGATCTGGCTCTTCTCCATGACCCTGGCTGTCCCCGAGGCTGTCTTCTCAGACCTCCGCTCGTTCAGCATCCACAGCACCAATGAGACCTTCATCACCTGCGCCCCCTATCCCCACGATGGTGAACTGCATCCCAAGATCCACTCCATGGCCTCCTTCCTCATCTTCTATGTCATTCCTCTGTCGGTTATATCAGTCTATTACCTGTTCATCGCCAGGAGCCTGATCAGGAGTGCCTATAATATGCCGGTGGAGGGCAACGTGCACGTCAGAAGACAGGTGGGTCTCTCTTCTTCATCATCTCTTCTATTTTCTTCTAGTTCTTCTCCCCCATCATCTCTACTATTGTCTTCTTCTTCTTCTTCTTCATTTCTTCTATTTTCTTCTTCTTCTCCTTCATCATCTCTTCTATTTTCTTCTTCTTCATCATCTCTTCTATTTTCTTCTAGTTCTTCTCCCTCATCATCTCTACTATTGTCTTCTTCTTCATTTCTTCATTTCTTCTATTTTCTTCATTCTATTTTCTTCTAGTTCATCTCATCATCTATTTTCTTCTTCTTCTTCTCCTTCATCATCTCTTCTATTTTCTTCTTCTTCTCCTTCATCATCTCTTCTATTTTCTATTTTCTTCTTCTTCTTCTTCTCTATTTTCCTTCATCTCTTCTATTTTTTTCTTCTTCTTCTCCTTCATCATCTCTTCTATTTTCTTCTTCTTCTCCTTCATCATCTCTTCTATTTTTTCTTCTTCTTCATCCCTTCTATTTTCTTCTTCTTCATCGCTTCTATTTTTATTCTTCATCATCTCTTCTATTTTCTTAATCTTCATCTCTCTCTCCACAACATCACAGATAGAGTCCAGGAAGCGCCTTGCCAAGACCGTCCTGGTGTTTGTGGGCCTGTTCGCCGTGTGCTGGCTCCCCTGTCACGTGATCTACCTCAACCGCTCCTACCACTACTCCGAAGTGGACACCTCCATGGCCCACTTCATCTTCACCGTGGGAGCCCGTGTCCTGGCCTTCACTAACTCCTGTGTCAACCCCTTCGCCCTCTACCTGCTCAGCAAGAGTTTCCAGAAGCAGTTCAACAAGCAGCTGTGTTGTTGTTGTCGAGCCCTGGCGAAGAGGTCCCAGAGCCAGAGGAGGAACAGGAACAACACACACATGACCTCCTCAGGACCACCAACCACTCAGTGGCCAGTCTGAGCTTTATTAATGGAAAACACATCTGTCAGGAGGACAGTGTGTGAGAGACAGATGGGTGGATGGTAAGAGAGACAGACATACAGGTCATACAAGAGGAGAATGTGAGACAGACCAAGAGGTCTACCAAGAGGAGAGAGTGTGAGACAGACAGGTGTAGTCGGATGGTAGGACCAAGGGATATCAAAGGTTCCAGTGTGGTATGCAGATGGTCGGGTGGGAGTCTGTCTGTCTGTCTGTCTGTCTGTCTGTCTCACATTGCTCACCCTTTGAAATGGACGCTAATCTGGAATCACCCGAGTGTTTCCTGACCTGTTTGATTGTATTGAGCCTTTAATCAAGATCCCACAGCAGCTGTATAGATGACCTACATAGAACAGTATGTGTACCTTTATGTATTTGTACAGTGTGTGTACCTTTATGTATTTGTACAGTGTGTGAACCTTTATGTATTTGAACAGTGTGTGAACCTTTATGTATTTGTACAGTGTGTGAACCTTTATGTATTTGAACAGTGTGTGAACCTTTATGTATTTGAACAGTGTGTGAACCTTTATGTATTTGAACAGTGTGTGAACCTTTATGTATTTGTACAGTGTGTGAACCTTTATGTATTTGAACAGTGTGTGAACCTTTATGTATTTGAACAGTATGTGAACCTTTATGTATTTGAACAGAACCTTTATGTATTTGTACAGTGTGTGAACCTTTATGTATTTGAACAGTGTGTGAACCTTTATGTATTTGTACAGTGTGTGAACCTTTATGTATTTGAACGTGTGTTTGCTAATTACACATTTAATTGTTAAAGGCAAACATGTAATGTTTTGATACTTGATATGGTGTCTTATAAGCCCATGTGGGCTGGGCACCAGTTGGTGGACAGAATGTTACTCTGTGGTACATCTCTGTGGTACAGTAATGTGGTACAGCTCTGTGGTACAGTAATGTGGTACATCTCTGTGGTACAGCTCTGTGGTACAGTAATGTGGTACATCTCTGTGGTACAGCTCTGTGGTACAGTAATGTGGTACATCTCTGTGGTACATCTCTGTGGTACAGCTCTGTGGTACAGCTCTGTGGTACAGTAATGTGGTACAGTAATGTGGTACATCTCTGTGGTACAGCTCTGTGGTACAGCTCTGTGGTACATCTCTGTGGTACAGTAATGTGGTACAGTAATGTGATACAGTAATGTGGTACAGTAATGTGGTACAGTAATGTGGTACATCTCTGTGGTACAGCTCTGTGGTACAGCTCTGTGGTACAGTAATGTGGTACAGCTCTGTGATACAGTAATGTGGTACAGTAATGTGGTACAGTAATGTGATACAGCTCTGTGATACAGTAATGTGGTACAGCTCTGTGGTACAGCTCTGTGGTACAGTAATGTGATACAGTAATGTGGTACAGTAATGTGGTACAGCTCTGTGATACAGTAATGTGGTACAGCTCTGTGGTACAGTAATGTGGTGCAGCTCTGTGATACAGTAATGTGGTACAGTAATGTGATACAGTAATGTGGTACAGTAATGTGGTACAGTAATGTGATACAGCTCTGTAGTACAGCTCTGTGGTACAGTAATGTGATACAGCTCTGTGGTACAGCTCTGTGATACAGTAATGTGATACAGTAATGTGGTACAGTAATGTGGTACAGTAATGTGGTACAGCTCTGTGGTACAGCTCTGTGATACAGCTCTGTGATACAGTAATGTGGTACAGCTCTGTGATAGAGTAATGTGGTACAGCTCTGTGGTACAACTCTGTGATACAGTAATGTGGTACAGCTCTGTGGTACAACTCTGTGATACAGTAATGTGGTACAGCTCTGTGGTACAACTCTGTGATACAGTAATGTGGTACAGCTCTGTGATACAGTAATGTGGTACAGTAAACTCTGTGATACAGTAATGTGGTACAGCTCTGTGTGATACAGTAATGTGGTACAGTAATGTGGTACAGCTCTGTGGTACAACTCTGTGATACAGTAATGTGGTACAGCTCTGTGGTACAACTCTGTGATACAGTAATGTGGTACAGCTCTGTGGTAGAACTCTGTGATACAGTAATGTGGGTAGAACTCTGTGGTACAGTAATGTGGTCAATATGTGCAGTTAATATGCAGGCTATTTTTAGACCGCAGGTCTACTGGGCGTCAGTTCAAATAGTCTTTGTAGGCTAAGTTCAGGCTACAGTGTGTCTCGTGTGAATTCTTATGTGGATTATAACAAATGGACATATTTGTACGGGGTAAATCAGCTTTTTAATCAATCGTTTTATTATATGTTGAAGGTAAGCAATAGGCAGGATACAGTATTGCTGTGTCTGTGTTGTCCAGGGGTTACATAAAAACTACAGGTTATGAGAGGACTGGGACTGCCCCACTTCTTAAAAAAGACCTTCACGAATAATAATAGGTTTATAATATAAGGATCATGCATTATGATGATGATATAGGCCGGGCCTGATGATATGCAGTGGGAGAATTCTAACGTGAACACATGGGTGGGGAAAACTCACAGATTCTTTGAATGATAATGACCGAATCATTGTCGGCGTGATTAGACAGGGTGGGTGTGAATTGCAGGAGTGGGGATGGTAAAATCAGCTGTTCAACAAGCTGTTCAGTCGGTTAGCAATCAACTGATGGCCCAACTCAGCTCATCCACTCTGCCAGGGAAACACAAACAGAAGCCTACTATAGGTTTTCACAGGCAGCCCAATTCGGATTTTTTTTACACTAAAATCGGTATTTTGACCAATCACATCACACCCTTAAAATTATGATCTTTTTTCAGAGCTCATCTGATTGGTCAAATGACCAATGAGTGAAAAAAAAGTTCAGAATTGGGCTGCCTGTGTAAACGCAGCCAGAATGTGACAATGGATCGGCTAACGGGTAGCCTGCAGAATGTATTGCAGCCCATTGCAACCCTCCATGACACTAGTTCACCCGTAAATACAGTCACTACCACTCCCGAAAAGACGACGTCTTTGTCCTGCTTGCAACCAAAGTCTTTCAAGAGATGTTCGACCTTGGTTTGGTATTGTCATCGGAACAACTTGGTCCTTTTTGACCGGCGGGGTGATTTATCTATTTGACAAGCATTCTGTAGAATTGAAATTAAGAATTTCCTCGTTTCCCACAGCAAATCTACTGTGGCATTTACACAACACTTTGTATGAATGGAAACTAATGTTGGTGTCACACCCTGACCATAGTTTGCTTTGTATGTTTCTATGTTTTGGTTGGTCAGGGTGTGATCTGAGTGGGCATTCTATGTTTCATGTCTAGTTTGTCTGTTTCTGTGTTTGGCCTGATATGGTTCTCAATCAGAGGCAGGTGTTAGTCATTGTCTCTGATTGGGAACCATATTTAGGTAGCCTGTTTGGTGTTGGGTTTTGTGGGTGATTGTCTCCTGTGTCAGTACCACACAGGACTGGTTTTGGGTTTTCACAGTTATTGTTTTGTAGTTTGTTCATGTATAGTTTTTTGTATAGTTTTTCTTATTAAAAAACCATGAACTTCAACCACGCTGCGTATTGGTCCGCCTCTCCTTCGACAGAAGAACCCCGTTACAGTTGGTGTAACCTACCTGTTATTATTGAATTAGTTTCCGATTGATGTTTTCCATTAAAGAAAACGTGTCTGTAAAAGTGTCTGGTGCAGTCAGTTCTTGTCAAGGGATCTGTCCATGTTTGAAACGTCTTACTAAATCAAGTCAAAGACGGGAATTGAGTGATTTGTGCCAGAAGGGCTGGAATCAAATCCACGCTGACAAGGTAGTGTTATTTGTACAGGCAGCTGCCCTGACCGGTAGACCATCCCAGATCACTGATTGAACTCCATTTTGACAGTTGATTCATAATCTTATGTTCTCTGGAAAGCTTAAGATGTCCTGAGTATAGAAAACATTAGGAACACCTGCTCTTTCCATGACATAGACTGATCAGGTGAGTCCAGGTTAAAGCTATGATCCCTTATTGATGTCACTTGTTAAATCCACTTCAATCAGTGTCGATGAAGAGGAGGAGACGGGTTAAAGAAGGATGTTTAAGTCTTGAGACATGGATTGTGTGCCATTCAGAGGGTGACTGGGTTAGGCAAACAATTGAAGTGCTTTAAAACAGGGTATAGTAGTAGATGCCAGTCGCACTGTTTTGAGTGTGTCAAGAACTGCAATGCTACTGGGTTTTTCATTACTCAACAGTTTCCTGTGTGTATCAAGAACAGTCCACCACCCAAAGGCCATTCAGCCCAACTTAAGTAAGTGCTGTACATGTATACTGTATTAGCATTTATTTCATACTGGTCCCCCAGTGGAAATCAAACCCACAACCCCGGGGGTTGCAGGTGCCATGCTCTACCAACTGAGCCACGAGGGTAACTGAGCCTCGAGGGTAACTGAGCCACGAGGGTAACTGAGCCTCGAGGGTAACTGAGCCACGAGGGTAACTGAGCCTCGAGGGTAACTGAGCCACGAGGGTAACTGAGCCACGAGGGTAACTGAGCCACGAGGGTAACTGAGCCACGAGGGTAACTGAGCCTCGAGGGTAACTGAGCCACGAGGGTAACTGAGCCTCGAGGGTAACTGAGCCACGAGGGTAACTGAGCCTCGAGGGTAACTGAGCCCCACAGGACTTGACACAATCGTGTGAAGCATTGAGTCAACATGGGCTAGCATCCCTGTGGAACTTTCAACACCTTGTAGTCCATGCCCCGATGAATTGAGGCTTTTCTGAGGGCAAGGGGGGGGGGGGGGGTGCAACTCGATATTAGGTAGGTGTTTGCAATGTTTTGTACACTCAATGTATACTGTAGATCAAACAAATCCCAGGCTTTCATTAAAATGTGTTCAACTTCCCATTGGCTAAACTTACCCCAAGGAAAACATTTTGACTATATTAGCCCTCACACCTACAAGGATACAAAGACCCCAACTGATGTATAGAACAATCTTAAAATGATTTACTTTGGTTTAGATTTGTTACCGGGATATTACCATGATACTGATATACCTAGCAACACTAAACGTCATGATACTTCTGGCACCAATATTTTATAATACCTTAGTACCATTTCATATGATACTACCACATTTCTCGGCCCTACTGATCTAAAGAACCAGCTGACGCCTGTTATAAAACATTAATAAAGTCAAGTTTTATTTATAAATTCTATTACACTTTTTAAAGAAACAGGAAGTAGACTAGTCTATTGTATGCGCCGGGCCAATAATGTCAGTGGTGGAATGTCAGGGGCACACTCCATTACTCAGACATCATTTACAAACAAAGCATGTGTGTTTAGTGAGTCCTCCAGATCAGAAGCTGTAGGGATGACCAGGGATTTTCTCTTTATGTCCGTGAATTGTGTGCGCCTGGCCAATAATGCATTTGATATAATTTCACAAACATTGTCGCGGGCCATTTTAAAACTAATCCCGGGCCACTATGATTGTTTCGATAACAAACAACGTTGTTCAGTCATGTTACCTAGCTAGCTAACAACATGGTAACTTCATAGTAGGTGTCGGCAAATTTGATTGGCACAGGAAGAAAAGAAAATGCTCTGCTACTCATGAGATGTGCTTGAAAAAGGTCAGATTCATATGCAAAAGGCCTAATGTGAGCCTGGACTATCAAAAACCAATCTCCTTCTGGTCCTCCTTACATTCTGTTTGGTGCCTAATGTTTTTAAAGTTGGTAGCTGTGTGTGTGTGTGTGTGTGTGTGTGTGTGTGTGTGTGTGTGTGTGTGTGTGTGTGTGTGTGTGTGTGAGTGAGAGTGAGAGAGAGAGAACAAGGTGTGAGGGAGAGTGGTGTGTGTTTATGAAGGATACAGAGACATTGAGAGAGGGAGTGTGTGTGTGTGTGTCATGGCATATCATGTGTGGCAGCTGTAATCCCCTTCCAGCCATCACTCACCTTCTCTCTGTCTGCTCTTCCTATGCATTTTTTCCTCCACCAGTTTTTAAAAATCTAATTTAGCCATGATGGCGAGGGGGGATGCAGACCCTGATCAGTCTTCTGTTGTTATTTTTGTACATTTGATACATTGTAGCAGCGGGCAGAGTGATCAATGTTTATATATTGTAGCAGCGGGCAGAACCAGCAAAATTGATACATTGTAGCAGCGGGCAGAACCAAGTTGATCCATTGTAGCAGCGGGCAGAACAAAGTTGATCCATTGTAGCAGCGGGCAGAACAATGTTTGATCCATTGTAGCAGCGGGCAGAACAAAATTGATCCATTGTAGCAGCGGGCAGAACAAAGTTGATCCATTGTAGCAGCGGGCAGAACAAAGTTGATCCATTGTAGCAGCGGGCAGAACAAAGTTGATCCATTGTAGCAGCGGGCAGAACAAAGTTGATACATTGAAGCAGCAGGCAGAACATAGCAGCAAGCAGAACAAAGTTGATACATTGTAGCAACGGGCAGAACAAAGTTGATACATTGTAGCAGCGGGCAGAACAAAGTTGATACATTGTAGCAGCAGGCAGAACAAAGTTGATACATTGTAGCAGCGGGCAGAACAAAGTTGATACATTGTAGCAGCGGGCAGAACAAAGTTGATACATTGTAGCAGCAGGCAGAACAAAGTTGATACATTGTAGCAGCGGGCAGAACAAAGTTGATACATTGTAGCAGCAGGCAGAACAAAGTTGATACATTGTAGCAGCAGGCAGAACAAAGTTGATACAATGATACAGATTATTTTTATTGTTCAGAAATGTGGTGGGAACTCTCTTTGTTCGCTGGACTTTATCCTGCTAACTGTTCCAAATGTCTGAACTGAATTTGGTAAAAGGGCTTTTATGTACTCTGCGCCATCGTCTTGGAACTCCTTACAAAATACTTGTAAATTTGAAGAACTTGTCCCGATTGATGTATTTAAATCACTGGTGAAGGATTTTGAGGCTGATTCCATGACCTGTCAATGTTTTTAATTTGCTGTTTTATGATTTTGTTATACTCTTGTGAATTATATGGACTTTACTAGATTACTTTTAGTTTTTCATGTTGTCTGTCTGTAATTGTGTAATGACTTGGTGCTGCCCATCTTGGCCAGGACGCTCTTGAAAAAGAGAATTCAAATCTCAATAAGCCCTTCTCGGTTAAATAAGTGAAAAAAGTAAAAAAATGATTATCTTGTTGTTGTCGGTGATCAGGCCTACCACTGTTGTGTCATCAGCAAACTTAATGATGGTGTTGGAGTTGTGCCTGGCCATGAAGTCATGAGTGAACAGGGAGTACAGGAGGGGACTGAGCACGCACCCCCTGAGGGGCCTCTCTGTGTTGAGGATCAGCGTGGGGGATGTGTTGTTACCTACTCTTAGAACCTGGGGGCGGCCTGTCAGGAAGTCCAGGATCTAGTTGCAGAGGCAGGTGTTTGGTCCCAGGGTCCGGAGCTTAGTGATGAGCTTTGAGGGTACCATGGTGTTGAATGCTGAGATGTAGTCAATGTTTAGCATTCTCACATACGGGTCGGTAGTCATTTAGGCAGGTTACCTGGGCGAGGGAGAGCTTGTACGTGTCTCTGTGTGTGGAGTAAAGGTGGTCTAGAATTTTTTTCCCCCTCTGGTTGCACATTTAACATGCTGATAGAAATTATGTAAAACTGATTTAAGTTTCCCTGCATTAAAGTCCCCGGCCACTAGGAGCACTGTCATTGGATGAGCATTTTCCTGTTTACTTATGGCCTTATACAGCTCATTGAGTGCGGTTTTAGTGCCAGCATCGGTCTGTGGTGGTAAATAGACAGCTACGAAAAATACAGATGAAAACTCTCTAGGTCGATAGTGTGGTCTACAGCTTATCATGAGATACTCTACATCAGGCAAGCAAAACCTTGAGACTTCCTTAGATATCGTGCACCAGCTGTTGTTTAGATATATGCATAGGCTCCCGCCCCGTGTCATACCAGAGGCTTCAGTTCTGTCCTGCCGATAGAGTGTATAACCCACCAGCTTTATGTTCTTAATGTTGTCGTTCACGCATGACTCGGTGAAAGATAAGATATTACAGTTTTTAATGTCCCGTTGGTAGGATATACGTGCTTTCAGTTTGTCCCATTTATTTTCCAGCGATCAAACGTTAGCTAGCAGGATGGAAGGCAAAGGCAGATTAGCCACTCGTCGCCAAATCCGCACAAGGCATCTTTTCCCACAAAATCTCAGTTTTCTCCAGAGAATGACGGGGATCTGGGCCTGGTCGGGTGTCTGTAGTATCTCCCTCCCGTCCGGCTCATTGAAGAAAAACTCTTCGTCCAATTTGAGGTGAGTAATCACAGTTCTGATGACCAGAAGCTCTTTTCAGTCATAAGAGATGGTAGCAGCAACATTATGTACTAAACAAGTTACGAACAATGCAAAAAAATATATAAAAAAATAGCATGGTTGGTTAAGAGTCGATAAGACTGCAGCCCTCCCCTCCGACATCATCATGACATCATCATGGTTCTAGTCATCCACGGGGAAAGGAAATATCCAACTCAGCTCCCATAAAGTCTATGCATTCCAAATGGCACCCTATTCCCTACATAATGCACAACATGGTGTAAGAGTAGTGCTCGACATGGTGTAAGAGTAGTGCACGACATGGTGTAAGAGTAGTGCACGACATGGTGTAAGAGTAGTGCACGACATGGTGTAAGAGTAGTGCACGACATGGTGTAAGAGTAGTGCACTACATAGTGTAAGTAGTGCACTACATGGTGTAATAGTTGTGCACGACATGGTGTAAGAGTAGTGCACACATGGTACATGGTGTAAGAGTAGTGCACTACATGGTGTAAGAGTAGTGCACTACATGGTGTAAGAGTAGTGCACGACATGGTGTAAGAGTAGTGCACTACATGGTGTACATAGTGCACTACATGGTGAGTAGTGCACATGGTGTAAGAGTAGTGCACTACATGGTGTAAGAGTAGTGCACTACATAGGGAATAGGATGCCATTTGCAATGCAACCTTGATGAAATGATTGCAGTATGCAAAGAATGCTGTTGAGCCTGAGAGAAGAATGTGTTTTCACAAGTAGTGTCTTGTGTTCAGGAAAACAAATCTAACTCTGTAGAAAAACACTAAACTCGAAGACAGTCATCATGCAACTAAAGCAGAACTCTTACATTTACATTACATTTACATTTAAGTCATTTGGCAGACGCTCTTATCCAGTGCGACTTACAAATTGGTGAATTCACCTTATGACATCCAGTGGAACAGCCACTTTACAATAGTGCATCTAAATCATTTAAGGGGGGTGAGAAGGATTACTTATCCTATCCTAGGTATTCCTTAAAGAGGTGGGGTTTCAGGTGTCTCCGGAAGGTGGTGATTGGCTCCGCTTCCTAGCTTCAGGAATGACCAGACACAGTTCTGTTAAAAGGAGCGCTGTTTGGTGTTGCTAGACTATTATTTGCTGGTAACACTTAAATTCAAATGCAATTCCCCCATTGTATTATGAGGCGTTGGCGTTTTGTGCTGTTTTCTAAGACGTCTGTGAAGTTAAGTTGAACTGAGTGCCGTTACACAACTGCAATCTGTTGGAAGACCTGCTGGGATTCTCACATTATTTAAGAGGCATTGACTTTTGGGCTGTTTTGTTTTTACATTGTAAGTGGGTAGACTGTAGATGGTTGTACACCTCTACATTATACAGCCTGAGCGGTAGACTGTAGATGGTTGGCTCTGTATGCATTATACAGCCTGAGTGGTAGACTGTAGATGGTTGTACACACATACACACACACAGACACACACACACATACAGCCTGAGCAGACAGACACACTTACATTATACAGCCTGAGCGGTAGACAGACACACACACACACACAGCCTGACACACTGTAGACGGTTGTACACACACATTATACACACACACTTTATTTGAATCCACAAATCTCATTACATCATAGAGGATCCAAACATTTCAGAGGACACTGAAGGAAATTAAAGCACCTTCTTCACACAACTAGGCTGACCATAACAGCTGAAACAGAGCAGTACCTTCTCCTCCACACAACTAGGCTGACCATAACAGCTGAAACAGAGCAGCTGAAACAGAGCAGTACCTTCTCCTCCACACAACTAGGCTGACCATAACAGCTGAAACAGAGCAGTACCTTCTCCTTCACACAACTAGGCTGACCATAACAGCTGAAACAGAGCAGTACCTTCTCCTCCACACAACTAGGCTGACCATAACAGCTGAAACAGAGCAGTACTTTCTCCTCCACACAACTAGGCTGACCATAACAGCTGAAACAGAGCAGTACCTTCTCCTCCACACAACTAGGCTGACCATAACAGCTGAAACAGAGCAGTACCTTCTCCTCCACACAACTAGGCTGACCATAACAGCTGAAACAGAGCAGTACCTTTCCTCCACACAACTAGGCTGACCATAACAGCTGAAACAGAGCAGTACCTTCTCCTCCACACAACTAGGCTGACCATAACAGCTGAAACAGAGCAGAACCTTCTCCTTCACACAACTAGGCTGACCATAACAGCTGAAACAGAGCAGTACCTTCTCCTCCACACAACTAGGCTGACCATAACAGCTGAAACAGAGCAGTACCTTCTCCTCCACACAACTAGGCTGACCATAACAGCTGAAACAGAGCAGTACCTTCTCCTCCACACAACTAGGCTGACCATAACAGCTGAAACAGAGCAGTACCTTCTCCTTCACACAACTAGGCTGACCATAACAGCTGAAACAGAGCAGTACCTTCTCCTCCACACAACTAGGCTGACCATAACAGCTGAAACAGAGCAGTACCTTCTCCTCCACACAACTAGGCTGACCATAACAGCTGAAACAGAGCAGTACCTTCTCCTCCACACAACTAGGCTGACCATAACAGCTGAAACAGAGCAGTACCTTCTCCTTCAGGATTTACTTAGTGCTTTAATATGGATGAATTCCTGGCATGTGCTGTGTTGTGATTTAATTCTTATTTACTCATTTTAGTGACTTCCTTTTCTGTGAAATGCCTAACCCCTTTTTGAGTGCTGGTCTCGTTGTGGGAATGAGTGTGTTAACCGGGGACCTGAGCCACGCCACACACACCATAAGGACTTTTGGGGTTAATGAGCTGCCCCTGCACAAAGACAGATCTCAGACAATGTTCAGCAGATATCAAGCCAGCACTGGAGAGGACAGGTGCAACAGGCTGTGTTCAGCCACACCACTACCGCCACGTCCGGGGGGAAGAGCCAACCGTAACAGCCCTGCTCGGGAAGAGCCGACCGTAACAGCCCTGCTCGGGAAGAGCCGACCGTAACAGCCCTGCTCGGGAAGAGCCGACCGTAACAGCCCTGCTCGGGAAGAGCCGACCGTAACAGCCCTGCTCGGGAAGAGCCGACCGTAACAGCCCTGCTCGGGAAGAGCCGACCGTAACAGCCCTGCTCGGGAAGAGCCGACCGTAACAGCCCTGCTCGGGAAGATCCGACCGTAACAGCCCTGCTCGGGAAGAGCCGACCGTAACAGCCCTGCTCGGGAAGAGCCGATCGTAACAGCCCTGCTCGGGAAGTGCCGATCGTAACAGCCCTGCTCGGGAAGAGCCGACCGTAACAGCCCTGCTCGGGAAGATCCGACCGTAACAGCCCTGCTCGGGACAAAGAGCCGACCGTAACGGCCCTGCTCGGGGAGCCAAAGAGCCGAGTAACATGCCCTGTTTCGGGAAGAGCCTTTCTAACAGCCCTGCTCGGGAAGAGCCGACCGTAACAGCCCTGCTCGGGAAGAGCCGACCGTAACAGCCCTGCTCGGGAAGAGCCGACCGTAACAGCCCTGCTCGGGAAGAGCCGACCGTAACAGCCCTGCTCGGGAAGAGCCGACCGTAACAGCCCTGTTCGGGACAAAGAGCCGAGGTAACAGCCCTGTTCGGGAAGAGCCGCCGTAACAGCCCTGCTCGGGAAGATCCGACCGTAACAGCCATGCTCGGGAAAGATCCGATCGTAACGGCCCTGCTCGGGACAAAGATGCCGACCGTAACAGCCCTGCTCGGGCATCGGATCCCCGTAACAGCCCTGAGCCAAAGATCCGACCGTAACAGCCCTGTTCGGGAAAAGATCCGACCGTAACAGCCCTGCTCGGGACAAAGATCCGACCGTAACAGCCCTGCTCGGGACAAAGATGACCGTAACAGCCCTGCTCGGGACAAAGATCCGACCGTAACAGCCCTGTTCGGGACAAAGATCCGACCGTAACAACCCTGCTCGGGAAGAGCCAACCGTATCAACCCTGCTCGGGAAGATCCGACCGTATCAACCCTGCTCTGGACAAAGAGCCGACCGTAACAGCCCTGTTCGGGACAAAGATCCGACCGTAACAGCCCTGCTCGGGAAGAGCCGACCGTATCAACCCTGCTCGGGAAGATCCGACCGTGACAACCCTGCTCGGGACAAAGAGCCCGAGGTGTGATTGTGTACCAATGGTTTCCAGTATGATGATGTTTCTGATGAAGCCATCCAGCCAGACGTGGTCTGCTACGGAGAGGCCGTGACTACCGCATCGCAACCCCATGATGCCAACACAGAGGCCGTGACCGCATCGGAACCCCATGATGCCAACACAGAGGCCGTGAACTACCGCATCGGAACCCCATGATGCCAACACAGAGGCCGTGACTACCGCATCGGAACCCCATGATGCCAACACAGAGGCCGTGACTACCGCCGGAACCCCATGATGCCAACACAGAGGCCGTGACTACCGCATCGCAACCCCATGATGCCAACACAGAGGCCGTGACTACCTGCATCGGAACCCAATGATGCCAACACAGAGGCCGTGACTACTGCATGTACGGAACCCCATGATGCCAACACAGAGGCCGTGACTACCGCATCGGAACCCCATGATGCCAACACAGAGGCCGTGACTACCGCATCGGAACCCCATGATGCCAACACAGAGGCCGTGACTACCGCATCGGAACCCCATGATGCCAACACAGAGGCCGTGACTACCGCATCGGAACCCCATGATGCCAACACAGAGGCCGTGACTACCGCATCGGAACCCCATGATGCCAACACAGAGGCCGTGACTACCGCATCGGAACCCCATGATGCCAACACAGAGGCCGTGACTACTGCATCGGAACCCCATGATGCCAACACAGAGGCCGTGACTACTGCATCGGAACCCCATGATGCCAACACAGAGGCCGTGACTACCGCATCGGAACCCCATGATGCCAACACAGAGGCCGTGACTACTGCATCGGAACCCCATGATGCCAACACAGAGGCCGTGACTACGGCATGCCGGAACCCCATGATGCCAACACAGAGGCCGTGACTAACTGCACCGGAACCCCATGATGCCAACACAGAGGCCGTGACTACTGCATCGGAACCCCATGATGCCAACACAGAGGCCGTGACTATTGCATCGGAACCCCATGATGCCAACACAGAGGCTGTGACTAATGCACGCAACCCCATCGGATGCCAACACATGATGCCAACCCTGATGCCAACACAGAGGCCGTGACACCGCATCGGAACCCCATGATGCCAACACAGAGGCCGTGACTACCGCATCGGAACCCCATGATGCCAACACAGAGGCCGTGACTACCGGGTCGCAACCCCATGATGCCAACACAGAGGCCGTGACTGACCGCATCGGAACCCCATGATGCCAACACAGAGGCCGTGACTACCGCATCGGAACCCCATGATGCCAACACAGAGGCCGTGACTACCGCATCGGAACCCCATGATGCCAACACAGAGGCCGTGACTACCGCATCGGAACCCCATGATGCCAACACAGAGGCCGTGACTACCGCATCGGAACCCCATGATGCCAACACAGAGGCCGTGACTACCGCATCGGAACCCCATGATGCCAACACAGAGGCCGTGACTACTGCTCGGAACCCCATGATGCCAACACAGAGGCCGTGACTACCGATCAGTCCCAAACCCCATGATGCCAACACAGAGGCCGTGACTACTGCATCGGAACCCCATGATGCCAACACAGAGGCCGTGACTACTGCATCGGAACCCCATGATGCCAACACAGAGGCTGTGACAACTGCACCGGAACCCCATGATGCCAACACAGAGGCCGTGACTACTGCATCGGAACCCCATGATGCCAACACAGAGGCCGTGACTAATGCATCGGAACCCCATGATGCCAACACAGAGGCTGTGACTAATGCATCGGAACCCCATGATGCCAACACAGAGGCTGTGACTAATGCATCGCAACCCCATGATGCCAACACAGAGGCCGTGACTACTGCATCGGAACCCCATGATGCCAACACAGAGGCCGTGACTACTGCATCGGAACCCCATGATGCCAACACAGAGGCCGTGACTACTGCATCGGAACCCCATGATGCCAACACAGAGGCCGTGACTACTGCATCGGAACCCCATGATGCCAACACAGAGGCCGTGACTACTGCATCGGAACCCCATGATGCCAACACAGAGGCCGTGACTAATGTCTTCGGAACCCCATGATGCCAACACAGAGGCCGTGACTACCTGCATCGGAACCCCATGATGCCAACACAGAGGCTGTGACTACTGCATCGGAACCCCATGATGCCAACACAGAGGCCGTGACTACCGCATCGGAACCCCATGATGCCAACACAGAGGCCGTGGAGACCGCATCGGAACCCCATGATGCCAACACAGAGGCAGTGACTATGCATCGGAACCCCATGATGCCAACACAGAGGCCGTGACTACTGCATCGGAACCCCATGATGCCAACACAGAGGCCGTGACTACTGCATCGGAACCCCATGATGCCAACACAGAGGCCGTGACTACCGCATCGGAACCCCATGATGCCAACACAGAGGCCGTGACTACCGCATCGGAACCCCATGATGCCAACACAGAGGCCGTGACTAATGCATCGGAACCCCATGATGCCAACACAGAGGCCGTGACTACCGCATCGGAACCCCATGATGCCAACACAGAGGCCGTGACAATGCATCGGAACCCCATGATGCCAACACAGAGGCCGTGACTACCGCATCGGAACCCCATGATGCCAACACAGAGGCCGTGACTACCGCATCGGAACCCCATGATGCCAACACAGAGTGACTAGAGAACCCCATGATGACTACCGCACGGAACCCCATGATGCCAACACAGAGGCCGTGACTGTGGTATTGGGACCCCATGATGCCAACACAGAGGCCGTGACACCGCATCGAACCCCATGATGCCAACACAGAGGCCGTGACTACCGCATCGGAACCCCATGATGCCAACACAGAGGCCGTGACTACTGCATCGCAACCCCATGATGCCAACACAGAGGCCGTGACTACCGCATCGGAACCCCAGATGAGACAGGATGTGACACAGAGGCCGTGACTACCGCATCGGAACCCCATGATGCCAACACAGAGGAGTGACAGCATCGGAACCCCATGATGCCAACACAGAGGAGAGTGACTAGCCTCGAGAACCCCATGATGCCAACACAGAGGCCGTGACTACTGCATCGGAACCCCATGATGCCAACACAGAGGCCGTGACTACCGCATCGGAACCCCATGATGCCAACACAGAGGCCGTGACTACTGCAGACGGAACCCCATGATGCCAACACAGAGGCCGTGAGACAATGCATCGGAACCCCATGATGCCAACACAGAGGCAGTGACTACCGCATCGGAACCCCATGATGCCAACACAGAGGCCGTGACACATGATGCCAACACAGAGAGCTGTGACTAATGCATCGGAACCCCATGATGCCAACACAGAGGCCGTGACTATTATAGAACCCCATGATGCCACACAGATATTGTGACAGAATGATCCTCTGGAACCCCATGATGCCAACACACGGGTGACAATGCATCGCAACCCCATGATGCCAACACAGAGGCCGTGACTAAGCATTTGGAACCCCATGATGCCAACACAGAGGCCGTGACATGCATTGGAACCCCATGATGAACACAGATTTGTGACTAGATCGGAGACCCCATGATGCCAACACAGAGGCCGTGACTAAACACGCAACCCCATGATGCCAACACAGAGGCCGTGACTACCGCATCCAACCCCATGATGCCAACACAGAGGCCGTGACTCATTTTGTTAAGTGGGCAACCGCATCGGAACCCCATGATGCCAACACAGAGAGAGACAGTGACTACCGAGTGATCGAGAACCCATGATGCCAACACAGAAAGTGACTACCGCAGGAACCCCATGATGTTATACACAGAAAGTTGGACAGCATCGGAACCCCATGATGCCAACACAGAGGCCGTGACGTTACAGCAGACGAACCCCATGATGCCAACACAGAGGCAGTGACACCGCAGACAGAACCCCATGATGCCAACACAGAGGCAGTGAGACGACAGGAAAACATGATGCCAACACAGAGGCCGTGAGACCGCATCGGAACCCATGAGGAGAGACACAGAGAGAGAGTGAGACAGACAGAGAGAACCAGATGATGCCAACACAGAGAGAGACGAGAGCAGAGAGAACCAGATGAGCCAACACAGAGACAGAGAGACATCGGAACCCCATGATGCCAACACAGAGGAGTGACTACCGCATCGGAACCCCATGATGCCAACACAGAGGAGTGACTAGCATCGGAACCCCATGATGCCAACACAGAGGCCGTGACTAGACAGAACCCCATGATGCCAACACAGAGGCAGAGACTAGAGCATCGGAACCCCAGATGCCAACACAGAGGCTGTGACTAATGAGAGCAACCCCAGATGCCAACACAGAGGCCGTGACTACCGCAGATGGAACCCCATGATGACAACACAGAGGTCGTGACGAAGAGACACCCCATGATGCCAACACAGAGGCTGTGACTAATGCATCGCAACCCCATGATGCCAACACAGAGGCAGTGACTACAGCATCGCAACCCCAGATGCCAACACAGAGGCCGTGACTACTGCAGGAACATGATGCCAACACAGAGGCCGTGACTACTGCATCGGAATGACATGATGCCAACACAGAGGCCGTGACTAATGCATCGGACACCCCATGATGCCAACACAGAGGCCGTGACTAATGCATCGGAACCCCATGATGCCAACACAGAGGCCAACAGAGAGAGAGTGACTACCGCATCGGAACCCCATGATGCCAACACAGAGGCCGTGACTACCGCATCGGAACCCCATGATGCCAACACAGAGGCCGTGACTACCGCATCGGAACCCCATGATGCCAACACAGAGGCTCGTGACTTGCATCGGAACCCCATTGCCAACACAGAGGCCGTGACATACAATCGGAACCCCATGATGCCAACACAGAGGCTGTGACTGAGCTCGGAACCCCATGATGCTAACACAGAGGTTGTGACTACCGATGAATCCGGAATCCATGATGCCAACACAGAGGCCGTGACTAATCCTCCATGGTTGAACCCCATGATGCCAACACAGAGGCCGTGACTACCGCATCGGAACATAATGCCAACACAGAGGTTGTGACTGAGCTGGATGGAATCCCCATGATGCCAACACAGAGGCCTGACTACTAATCGGAACCCCATGATGCCAACACTGAGGCCGTGACTACTGAATCGGAATCCCCATGATGCCAACACAGAGGCCGTGACTACTGCATCGGAACCCCATGATGCCAACACAGAGGCCGTGGTTACGCATCGGAACGTGGTTGATGCCAACACAGAGGCCGTGACTAATCGGAACCCCATGATGCCAACACTGAATGACAAGCATCGGAACCCCATGATGCCAACACAGAGGCCGTGACTAATCGGAACCCCATGATGCCAACACAGCATGGCCGTAACTAATCGGAACCCCATGATGTACACAGAGGCCTGACTACCGCATCGGAACCCCATGATGCCAACACAGAGGCCGTGACCAATGCATCGAACCCATGATCAACACAGAGGCTGTGACTACTGCACAATCCCCATGATGCCATCTGTACTGAGAGGCCGTGACTAATCCTCCATGGTTGTATCCCCATGATGCCAACACAGAGGTTACTAATCCTCCATGGTTGCCATCACTGAGCTGACCTGGTTCGGAATCCTCCATGGTTGCCAACACAAGCTGGCCTGGTTACTAATCCGCATGTGGGAACCCCATGATGCCAACACAGAGGCCGTGACTACTGCATCGGAACCCCATGATGCCAACACAGATGCCGTGACTAGATGCATCGCAACCCCATGATGCCTAACACAGATGCCATTGATCTGTAGATGTCCAGCGTGAACCCCATGATGCTAACACAATGCCACTACTGATTGGAACCCCATGATGCCAACACTGAGGCCATGACGCTGGTTAACCCAATGCCAACACAGAGGTCCGTGACCAAGCATCGGAACCCCTGATGCCAACACAAGGCCGTGGTTAGATGCATCGGAACCCCATGATGCCAACACAGAGGCTGACAAACTAATGCCTTAGAGGCTGGTTGGTATCTGGCCCTGAGCTGTGTTCTGTGTTCTAATCCTAATGCCATTAGATTGTATCTGATACATGAGCTAGGCCTGGACTATCTAATCCTGCCGTGTCTGTTGTATCTGGAATTGAAAGAGCCTTTGGAACCCCATTTTTACAGATTAATCCTCCATGGTTGTATCTGTCTAAGGCACTGAGCTGGCCACAGAGGCCGTACTAATCCTCCATGATGGTTGTATGGAACCCCATGTACACAGAGAGCCTGACTAGAATCCTCCATGGTTGTATCCAACCAGAGCTGGCCTGTGACTAATGCAACCCATGATTATCTGTACTGAGATGGCCTGGTTACTAATCCTCCATGGTTGTATCTGTACTGAGCTGATGCCTGGTTACTAATCCTGGATGTTATCAGTACTGAGCATGACTACACACACGTTATAATGTTTATATGCATATGATGCCAAACAGATGTGACTTATGTTCCATGATGCCATTATTTTGACTCTGCCAATGCCATTTGGATTGCTAGCCATCACGTACACAGATCTTCTCAAGCCTATGGATATGTCATTGGATGGGTCCATCGTGGCCCAATCATTACATTATGTCGGAACAATATGTTTAACTTTTAAAGTCAAATTTCTGTCCACTGGTTGGTTACCACTGCCTAGAGTTGTTTATCCTGTGAAGTGTAAATGATCTCATTATGATTGACATTGAAAACTCAGTGACTTTCACGGGGACCCAATCTGAGGATGCCACCTGTTCTAACCCAATGCCAGTTCTAAATGAGACTTCCATCAAGCCTGAAGGCCCAATCATTGTATTGAATCTGTTCTAACAAGCCTTAATGCACAAGCGGTTAGATTGAGATGGGCCAGTTAAATCAAAAAACACTGCACAGAGCTGTTCTAACCCAATGCCAATAGTTTGGAGAAGGCCCATTTTGTTTCAGCATGGGCAATGATCCTCTGCCAATGCCTTGATTTACTGAATGGACAAAAGTCTCTGTCAATGATCATTGTGTTAGAATCCCGAAAGTTGGACATGCATTCAACAAGAGTTCAAACTTTGCCAGATGTGTCACAGTAACGCATGTCCAATTGACCTGTTTCTGTTCTCAGGAGTTTGGCCTTTTCTTTTGACAACATCAGAGAGGCTTACAAAAAACATTGAGTGAAAGAGCACACCAGAATGCCATCTAGTGGAAAGCCTTCCCACCTAGGAGGCAGTTATAGCAGACAATGTTCCATTGTCACATCTAGAAAGACTTGCTTCCAAGCCTTCCCATCCCTTTCAGACAGCAATGTTCCACATGATGTGCCTTCCCAGTAAAGATGAGAGAATGTATTTGATCAATGTTCCAACATCAGTCTTCTGACTCACCTTCCCAGGATGTGTCACAAATGGCAATGTTCCAACATCTAGTACTAGCCTTCCCAGAAGATAGGTATGTTATAGCAGCAAAATATGTAGAAACGCCTTCCCAAATGTCAATGCTGTTATTGCATTAAATTTCAACATTTAATGCCCATGATTTTGGAAGGTCATTTCCCAGACAAGTGTATGCAACTGGATCTCACAGCCATATGACAGACACACAGAGGTAGAAAAGCCTTCACTGAAGAACTCAGTGAAAGAACACCAGACATGAACCGTCTAGGATGCCAGAGAGAGAGTCAGAGAGAGACACTGTTAGAACATTAGAGTCAACTGTAACAGATGTTGATTTTGAGAACAGATGTCTAGAGCAGGACAGACGGTTGAGGTGTGAGACAGAGAGTGGTAGGCCCTACAGAGTGCTCAGAGAGAGACGGGACCAGCCGAGAAGTCTGAAGTACATAGAATCGGGTAGCCAAATGACATTCTGAGATGAGAGCATTTCAAGATATTCTGTTTTATCTCTTTGTGACAGAAAGCGAAACAGGTCTGGACACCTGACAGCTTTGGAAGCCAGCAGATGACAATGACACACAAAGTTTGGTCCAGATGACACCCTATCCAATACTGTTGACCAGGTTTGTCGGGCTCTGGTCTGGAAAGTAGTGCACTATGTGGTGCAATGAAGTGCCATTTCACAGCCCAGATCAATGCCTCGCAGAGGGATGTGATGGATGGAACTATAACAACGGTCCAGTAGCACTTCTCAGTACACTTGATTTTAATGGCTTTAATCTTCAATCAAAAGGACTGTCACATATTGATCTCTTGTGACTTGAATGGATCCAAGTCCTTTCCAGCAATGGTCCAACATAACTAGTTGGAAATTTTCCCTCTGCCAGCAGTGATCTGAATGACAAGGTCCAGATGGTTCCACGTCTGTCCACAACACACATCTAACAACGTTAATTAGGCTCTTCCTAGAAGCAAGGAGGCACAATGAACATAAAGTCTGTGCCAACAACAACTGAACCCATTTCACACTACTGAAGAGAGACAAACTGAGCCATGCACAACTGCAATGTGTACTGAGCTGGCCTGGTTACTAATCCTCCGTGGTTGTATCTGTACTGAGCTGGCCTGGTTACTAATCCTCCAGTGGTTGTATCTGTACTGAGCTGGCCTGGTTAATAATCCTGAGTGGTTGTATCTGATACTGAGCTGGCCTGGTTACTAATCCTCCATGGTTGTATCTGTACTGAGCTGGCCTGGTTACTAATCCCAGAACTGAGTTGATCTGTTATAGCAGATGCCAACATCATTAGAAACCCTTCCCAGAAGATCTGAGCAGGCCTGTTACTAAGCAGTCAATGTATCTGTACTGAGCTGGCCTGGTTACTAATCCTCCCAGAAGATCTGTACTGAGCTGGCCTGGTTACTAGCAGTCAATGTATCTGTACTGAGCTGGCCTGGTTACTAATCCTCCCTGGTTGATCTGTACTGAGCTGGCCTGGTTAATAATCCAGCAATGTATCTGTACTGAGCTGGCCTGGTTACTAATCCTTCCCATCTGTACTGAGCTGGCCTGGTTACTAATCCTCCATGGTTGTACCTGTACTGAGCTGGCCTGGTTACTAATCCCCATGGTTGTAGACTGAGCTGGCCTGTTATAATCCTCCATGGTTGTTCTGTACTGAGCTGGCCTGGTTACTAATCCTCCATGGTTGTATGTACTGAGCTGGCCTGTTACTCAGCATGATATTAATGCCCATATTTTGGATCCTCCATGTTGTATCTGAGGCAGCTGGCCTGGTTACTAATCCTCCATGGTTGTATCTGTAGTTTGATGGCCTTTACTAATCCTCCATGTATCTGTACTGAGCTGACCTATACTAATCCCCATGGTTGTCTGTACTGGGCAGGCCTGGTTACTAATCCTCCATGGTTACTTGAGCCCTGCTGGACAGTGTGATAAGGTAAAGATCAGGCAGGGTTGTTCAATCCAGGAGCCATAGTGAGATGGGTCTCAATCATTCTGTTCTAACCCAATGCCATTAGATTGAGATGGGTCCATCGTAGCCCAATCATTACACAGCAATGCCATTAAATTGAGGTGGGTCCATCGTGGCCCAATCATTACGCTGTTCTAACCCAATGCCATTAAATTGAGGTGGGTCCATCGTAGCCCAATCATTACACTGTTCTAACCCAATGCCATTAGATTGAGGTGGGTCCATCGTAGCCCAATCATTACACTGTTCTAACCCAATGCCATTAGATTGAGATGGGTCCATCGTGGCCCAATCATTACGGTTCTAACCCCATTAAATAGGGCTGTCAAAAGTAGTGCACCCAATTGAGGTGCCATTAGATTAGAGATGGGGTAACCCAATGGTTTACGTGCAGCTCAGCCACATGAGGTGGGTACCTGTTCTAACCCAATGCCATTAGATTGAGGTGGGTCCAGCAGCCCAATGCTGTCTGTATGGCAGCCCAATCATTACACTGTTCTAACCCAATGCCATTAGAAGAGATGGGTTCTGGCCCAATCATTACCTAACCCAATGCCATTAGATTGAGGTGGGACGGTAGTGCCCAATCATTACACTGTTTTGCCATTAGATTGAGATGGGTCCATTGTGGGCTGAAATTGCCATTAATGCCATTAGAATGAGATGGTCCAATGTGGGAAAATCATGCTACGTGTTGGGCCCATTCAATCTAATGGCTCTATTTTGACCAGGTTTTCCTGAACAGTTGGACATGTTTGCATATGAATGTGCCTGGATGTGTCACAGTAAAATCACCTCCATGTTGGTCAATTGACCCTGTTTCTGTTCTCAGGAAGTTGACAGGAGGCTGAGAACAATGGCTCTTTGAGAAATGAGCCCTAGAAATATGTGACGTACCAGTACAGTCAGTTACTGTAACCTCTAAATCTCCTTTCAGATGCATTCCACATGATGTGCTCACAGTAAAATGAGGTTTCAATGTATGGGGTGTCTGAGAATGGTCAATCTTCTCACCTCTATGGATGCTCACAGAATGGTACACTATTCCATATAGTATAACACTGATATGTACACGAAAATATGGGACACTTTCAAATGTAGTGGATTTGGGTCAATCTTCAGCCACACCCGTTTGACAGATGTATAAAATCACTGTTCACACAGCCATGCATCCACATAGATAAACAGTGGCAGTAGAAAATGGCCACACTGCAGGCTCAGTGACTTTAAAGTGGACCCCATAGGATGCCACCTTTCCAACAAGTCAGTGAGTCAAATTAATCTGATCTGATAGACTGCCCGGTCAACTGTAAGTGCTTTTATTGTGAAATGCAAAAATGTCAACGGCTCATGATCTGGTAGGCACACAAGCTCACTGAACGGGACCACTGAATGCTGAAGTGCAGGGTAAATGACATTCTAGATGATCTGTGCTTCCAACTTTGTTAATAGTTTGGGAAGGCCATTCCTGATTTCCATGACAATGAGTCACATGCATCAAAGCAGGACATACAGAAATGGTTTGTCGAGATCACATGGTGTGGAAGAACTTGATTAATACCAGAGCCATGATCTCAAACCCATCAAACATCTATGGGATGAATTGGAACCCGACTGGAGCCAGGCCTTAATGCCCAACATCAGTGCCCAACCTCACTAATGCTCCGAGTGACAATGGAAGCAAGTCCCCGCAGCAATGTTCCAACATCTAGATGGAAAGCCTTCCCAGAAGAGAGTGGGAGCATCTGTTATAGCAGCAATGTTCCAACATCTATTCACAAATGGTAAAATTGAGGAGGAAAGCCTTCCCAGAAGAGAGGAGGCTGTTATAGCAGCAATGTTCCAACATCTAGTGGAAAGCCTTCCCAGAAGAGAGGAGGCTGTTATAACATGCAAAGGGGGACCAACTCCATAGACCCATAATTTTGGAATGAGATCAACGAGCAGGATCTTTTGGTAAGTAGTTTATGTTTTACCCTGAGTCACACCTATGGGCCCTATGGGTGACATGGTTTGGGACATTAAGCCAGCTTGTTCTTGTCAGAAAGGATACAAGGCAGGGTTGTTAGCAGGAGAAAATGTCACAAAATCTGATACAGAGGCATTTCATCGGACTCTCACCTGACACACGATGATCTGATAAAAAGGTGCGACCCACATTTAAACCAAAGTCTTGGAGCCATGAACTATTTACAGACCGATTAATTGGCACCCTATTCACCTATGTAGTGATCTACCCACATCTGGTCAAAAGTAGTGCACTACAGTACATAGAGAATCTGCCATTTGGGACGTCCATCAGCACCATTTGTCCTCAAGTCAGGATGATACTGAGGAGTACAGCAGCAATTGCTGTCTGTAATGGCAGCCGTTCTGTTCACATGATCTGAGATCTACAGAGACCATAAGACGGTAGTGTTTTTGATCTGACCAGACCCCATTAATGCCCTATTCACATGATCTGCTTTTGACCAGGGTCCACCATTAAGTACCTTTATAGGAATACAATGACCATTTTGGTACAGACCCCATTAATTTTGTGCAGATGGCTCACAGGATGCTGCAGGTGTCAGGACTGTTTTAATGCCTAAGAGTCACTCAACTGCCTGGAGACCCCATTAATACCTGTGTCACATGATCTGATACAGAAAGTACATCAGAATAACCATGACATGTTTACAGGGTATGGGAGGGTAGTGGATTTGGGTCAATCTGTCACGTTTCCAAATGAATTCACTGTTCTCAGAGTGATACACCCCATTGATTCTATCATCTTTAGTCACAGTGATTTACATACTGATACAGCAGACCCCATTAATACCCGAGTCACATGATCTGATACAGACCCCATTAATACCTGAGTCACATGATCTGATACAGACCACATTAATACCAGAGTCACATGATCTGATACAGACCACATTAATACCATTGAGTCACATGATCTGATACAGACCCCATTAATACCTGAGTCACATGATCTGATACAGACCCATTAATACCCGAGTCACATGATCTGATACAGACCCCATTAATACCTGAGTCACGGTGTATAATGATTGGAGACAGGCGCAGGAATACGAAATAGTTGTAAAAAAATGTCACTACCCAAAATAGACTATAACAGGGCTGTCAGCTGATAGGTAATCAGACCGTCATTTACTGTTGGATTTAAAGAGACACCGCTTTAATCTTCAATAATTTATTAATTTTAAGAATTCTGAAGAATTATTCTCAGAGAAGACATTTCTTCCAAATGGTGTATTTTGTTGATTTTTAATCTGCCAATCCAGGCCTGCTATGAATCTAATGCACCTTGATAGGACTCATTTTAGCACATGGTAGTGGCAGATTAGAGGTGATGCAGTTTTATTTATACATAAACTGTCATAAATAGGAATAAACATATAGCTACATCAAGCATTAACACATTGTGGACATCTAATCTGGAATATATCTACAACCTGTACATAATCATGATATGTACAGCAGTAGATATATTTTAGATACATGTTATCTAGAATATATATATTCTAGATATCATGTTATCTAGAATATATCTACTGCTGTACATATCATCTTATCTAGAATATATCTACTGCTGTACATATCATGTTATTCTAGAATATATCTACTGCTGTACATATCATCTATCTGGAATATATCTACTACTGTACATATAATCTCAGCAGAGGACTCCCCTCAATCTTAGAATATATCCACTGCTGTACATATCATCTAATCTAGAATATATCCAACTGCTGTACATATCATGTTATCTAGAATATATCTACTGCTGTACATATAATCTATTCTGGAATATATCTACTGCTGTACATATCATCTAATCTGGAATATATCTACTGCTGTACATATCATCTAATCTAGAATATATCTACTGCTGTACATATCATGTTATCTAGAATGCCTTAATGTAAGTACAGGGGAACCCTCCTCTCCTCTATTCTCTTCTCCTCGACCCTCTCTCTCCTTCTCTCCTCTTAAGATCTTCATACCCTGTCTGTTCTGAAAGCAAGAAGCCTGAATGAACCCCTCACACTTAAGGACCAAATGTACTATAAATATACAGGGAGGAACTCAGGTAACGCTTTCCAAGAAGTAAAATATAGAATAAACTGTCTGAGTCAGTGAAGGAGCAGCAGAAATCTTTGTGTCACGCCCTGGTCGAAGTATATTGTGTTTGTCTGCAGTTATTTGGTCAGGCCAGGGTGTGACATGGGTTTTTTGTGGTGTGTTTTGTCTTGGGGTGAATAGCATAGTCTATGGCTGCCTCAGGCGGTTCTCAATCAGAGGCAGGTGATTATCGTTGTCTCTGATTGGGAACCATATTTAGGCAGCCATATTCTTTGAGTGTTTCGTGGGTGATTGTTCCTGTCTCTGTTGTCACCAGATAACCTAAACAGCCTTTCACGTTCCGTTTGTTGTTTTTGTATTGTTCGTTTTCTTCAAAATTAAACATGTCTAAAAAAATAACACGCTGCATTTTGGTCCGCTTCTCCTTCACCAGACGAGAACCGTTACACTTTGTTTGTGCCAGAAAATGAACCAAATTGTGATTGTGTTCCCAATCAAAAATAAGAACCTGAGACCACGAGGAACGTGTTTCTCATCAGCAGGGATTCTTGTGAATGGACAATAACATGCAGAAAACACAACCATAAAACACAACCAGCTGTACAGATGGTGATACTGCACATGGGCAAAATAACCAGAACTTGGAAGAGTCCATATCCCAAAGCTTCATTATGAACTGGGTTGTATCAGAGTCCTGAATTCTGATTGGCTGACAGCCGCTGTATAACACAGATATGATAAAACATTTATTTTAACTGCTCTAATTACGTTGGTAACCAGTGTATAATATCAATAAGGCACCAGGGTTTCAGTGGTATAGGAATAGATATAACCACGGCTAAGGGCTGTATCCAGGCACGATCGACTAGTTTCGTGCCTAAGAACAGCACTTAGCAGAGGTCTATTGGCCACATACCACACCCCCTCAAGCCTGATTGCTTAACTATATCAGGGCTGTTTTGTTAGCTCAGATTAGATAGTATTAATTGTGTATAGGTATAGCTTGTCGTAAAGATAAATACGCATGTAGCTACATCAAGCATTAGCACATAGTGGACATCGTATCTGGAAGGCCTTCACACAGAGGTAGAGTTAGGAGAAAACTGGGGTTATATAAAGTAACTCCCCTCAATGTACTGATGTCATGACTCTAGGACCAAGAAAATGTATTCAAAATAGCTTCTGAATTTGCGTAATTGTATGTTCGTTAATGGGAAAATCTGCTCGTTTTTTTTCTCCATTCCCTGAAAACCGGAGATAAGAGGTTTTCACCTGGCAGGGTTGAATAAATGGTCTTTCTCAGTGAAGCAGTAGAGGTACCTCAGGATGTTAGTGCCAGAAGAGGAACAAAGTTGTAAATGTGTTCCCAATCAGGAAGAGGCTACAGGGAAAGCAGTTGGAGAGGAAGGTGTGTTATATGGGAAATGAGACAATAGGAAACAGATAGTACAGCATTTCAAGCTCAGACACAAGTAGGAAATATAAAGATCTCCTTTCCTCTCCTCTCCTCCTGTAATCTGCTCCTCTTTTTCCTCTCGTCTCCTCTTACACTGCCAACCTAGAGTCTTGTCTCCTCTCCTTTCCTCTGCCCTCCTCTATTTTAACCAACCTCTCCTCCTGTCTCCACTATTTTCCTCTCTTATCTCCATACCTGTCTGTTCTGAAAGCATGGAGCTAGAACAAAACCTGCAAAACCTAGAAGTTGGCTGAAGGGCCTTGTGGACTAATATATATATATATATATTTAATAATATATATATATATATATATATATATATATATAATATATATATACATATAATATATATATATATATAATAATGGATATATAATATATATAGATATATATATAATATATATATATAGAATATCTAGCAGATGGACTATATATAATATATATATATATATATATCTATATATATATATATATACCAATATTATATATATTATATATATATTACCAATATATATATATTATATATATATATTTATATTATATATATATCTATTTATATTATATATATATATATATATTTATATTATATATATATATATATTATATCATATATATATATATATATTAGTCCACAAGGCCCTTCAGCCAACTTCTAGGTTTATATATATATATATATTAAAATGACCATCAGTCACACACATAACTAATGGGGATGCTCACATCACATGATCTGATGAATCAAATACTTATGTCATGCAATAAAATGCAAATTAATTACTTAAAAATCATACAATGTGATGTTCTGGATTTTTGTTTTAGATTCCGTCTCTCACAGTTGAAGTGTACCTATGATAAAAATTACAGACATCTACATGCTTTGTAAGTAGGGGAACCTGAAAAATCGGCAGTGTATCAAATACTTGTTCTCCCCACTGTATATATACACAAACATTGATAATGTTTCAGTAGGAAACTTTAGAAATGAATTGTCAGTCTCAGTGAAGGAGCAGCAGCAGCAGAGGTTCTTCGTGCCAGAAAATGAACCAAATTGTAATTGTGTTCCCAATCAAATATAAGAACCTGAAAAGGGTTTGTCGTCAGCAGGGACTCTTATGTTCATTACTGAATATATTTGATTTGTCTTCATGGTAGACCTTTGTCCCCCAGTTTCCCTTAAAGAGAATGACTAATGGAACGATTTCTCTTTGATTCAATACCATTTGTAAAAAGAATAGTCTGTTGCTATAGCTACAGGTTTCCCATGAATGAACCTATCCAGTCAATAATGACTTCAAATGGAACTCACTGCTGGGCTTTTAATGGGAAGAGGTCAGGGTCTAGTGGTTTTCAAGCACAGAAAAACCAAAAAATACATGCAAACTAAATATGAATTGAATGCCATTTTATTTGAGTAAGAATTAATCATTGATGGACTAGATTTAACCAACCTAGAGTACAGAATCATCTCAGCAGATGGACTAGATTTAACCAACCTAGAGTACAGAATCATCTCAGCAGATGGACTAGATTTAACCAACCTAGAGTACAGAATCATCTCAGCAGATGGACTAGATTTAACCAACCTAGAGTACAGAATCATCTCAGCAGATGGACTAGATTTAACCAACCTAGAGTACAGAATCATCTCAGCAGATGGACTAGATTTAACCAACCTAGAGTACAGAATCATACTATTGTTGTCCTTTGAATTTCAACTTGAATTCTACTATTAGCTGATTAAATGCACTGGAGGAGCAAATAAAAAGGAGCATTTCAATGGTATTCCAGATGTTGTCCATGGTGCTCAGCTCCCTCAGCACCTGAATGTAGAGAGACCGGACGAGACCATGACCTTTTCACTTTCTCTTTGACAACTGGAGGAGTGGGGGCTAAAGACCCAGTGCCTTGTCACAGCGTGACAGAGAATAAAGATCACAGAGTCCCTTGTCACAGCGTGACAGAGAATAAAGATCACAGAGTCCCTTGTCACAGCCCTCCTTCCTTCCCTCCATCCATCCCTCCAAAGTGACCTCTGCTACAGCCCACATTGTAATATCTCTGGTCAGGACCAACAGAGGAAGGTGGCATGCATCTCATCATACCTCACACTCCTTTAGCAACAACAGCCAAATATTCATTTCCTTCCTTCCTTCCTTCCTTCCTTGCCATCCTTCCCTCCCTTCAGACACGGGACCCCTGCAGTCCAAAAACATGCTCGTCTCATAAACATAGCCCACACCTCAAACCTAGCCGAAGGTAACATAGCCCACACCTCAAACCTAGCCGAAGGTAACATAGCCCACACCTCAAACCTAGCTGAAGGTAACATAGCCCACACCTCAAACCTAGCCGAAGGTAACATAGCCCACACCTCAAACCTAGCTGAATGTAACATAGCCCACACCTCAAACCTAGCCGAAGGTAACATAGCCCACACCTCAAACCTAGCTGAATGTAACATAGCCCACACCTCAAACCTAGCTGAATGTAACATAGCCCACACCTCAAACCTAGCCGAAGGTAACATAGCCCACACCTCAAACCTAGCCGAAGGTAACATAGCCCACACCTCAAACCTAGCGATGGACTAACAGCCCACACCTCAAACCTAGTTGAAGGTAACATAGCCCACACCTCAAACCATCTCCAAGCCCTCTGCGCCACACCTCAAACCAGCCGAAGGTAACATAGCCCACACCTCAAACCTGAGACCTCAAAGGTAACATGGCCCACTCCTCAAACCTAGCCGAAGTTAGGAGAAGGTCACACTCAAACCTAGCTGACAGGTCAACACAGCCCACACCTCAAACCTAGCCGAGAGGAGAAATGGCCCACACCTCAAACCAGGGGAAAAGGAAGATAGCCGAAGGTAACATAGCCCACACCTCAAGGTAACATAGCCCACACCTCAAACCTAGACGAGACAGGTAACAACAGCCTGACATCACAAACCTGCAGTGCAATGGCTGGTCTTAACACAGAACAAACCAGCTGTTAATATTGCCAATCATCTCAAACCTAGCACAGGGAAGGTAACATAGCATGTTCCACACCCCAAACCACACCTCAAACCTAGCCAAAGGTAACATAGCCCCTAATGTAACAGAGCCCACACCTCAAACCTAGCTGAATGTAACATAGCCCACACCTCAAAGTTGCCCACACATAAAAGCCCACACCTCAAATTAGTTTGTTTTGTTTTAAACATAGCCCACACCTCAAACCTAGCCATGTCTTGTGTGTTTAAATGCATGGAGAGATGGTCAATGACTCCAGGAGGTTAAAGTCTTGACTGGTATAAGAATAACTAGTCTGGATAACCATCTCCATTTTCCAAAACTGGTGAAAACAATGCACACTGTCTGAAATTGAGCTTCCCAAATGCATGTTAGGAGAAGGTTATGACATACTGTAATTGGCTGACATGATTATGACTTCAACAAGAACAATAACCAGGAATCTAAGGATGGGAGAAGAGCATGCTCCAGGCTACAGAAACATCTCCTCTGGTTCAGACAAGATGGAAAACATCAGGGAGATATGGCTGATAAGACAACAAACTATAACCAGGGAAACCCAGGGTTATCTGGTTTAGAGGGAGCATTTATAGGGAACAACAGAACAACAGCTCTGACATCACTAGAAAACCTGTGCATGGCTGGTCTTAAAGCAGAACAGAGCAGCTGTTATATTGGGACAATCTATCTGCGAGGAGCGTGCTCATACAGTGTTCACACAGGGAGTGTTTGACAGCATTTCTCTAATAACCAGTAGACCCCAAACCCCCTATTGTTGGCAGAGAGAACATGTTACAGTTTTAACAGTAACCGTAATTTGTTTAAAGGTTTTAAAGCATATTTCCTGCAATTCTACTCAAATGGCTTGTGAGTTTTTAAATGAAGAGAGGTGAGTCAATCGACTCCTTGGGGTTAAAGTCTTGACTTATAAGAATAACTAGTCTGGATAAAGCTTTCATTTTCCAAAAGAAAACAATGCACAAGAAATTAGCAGTGGTTCCCAAATGTTAATTTATGACAGACAATCTATACAGTAGAAACCCATGTGAATCTTAGGAGCTTCTCTTAAACATCTCCTCTGGTTCAGACAGCATAAAACAACATTTATAGGAACATATCTAACACACATCTATACAGTAGAAACCCATGTGTTATCTGGTTTAGACAGCATTTATAGGTACATATCTACAATCTATACAGTAGAAACCCATGTGTTATCTGGTTTAGACTGAACATAGGCTATAGGAACATATCTACACATACTATATGTAGAAACCCATGTGTTATCTGGCCCTACTCAGCCCAGTATCTACAATCTATACAGTAGAAATCCTTGCTATCTGGTTTCTCTAAGCCCTACATCCAGCTATAGGGTGTTATAGGTAATCTAAGCCCTCACAGACAGTAGAAACCCAGTGGTTTCTCTAAGCCCTCACAGACATCTGCTTGCTATAGGTACATAGCCCTCACAGACATCTGCTTGCTATAGGTACAGTGGTTTCTCTAAGCCCTCACAGACATCTGCTTGCTATAGGTACAGTGGTTTCTCTAAGCCCTCACAGACATCTGCTTGTAAGCCCTCACAGACATCTGCTTGCTATAGGTGCAGTGGTTTCTCTGTTGTAACCTCTAACACCATAACACAGACATCTGCTTGCTATAGGTACAGTGGAAGTGCAGTGGTTTCTCTAAGCCCTCACAGACATCTGCTTGCTATAGGTGCAGTGGTTTCTCTAAGCCCTCACAGACATCTGCTTGCTATAGGTACAGTGGTTTCTCTAAGCCCTCACAGACATCTGCTTGCTATAGGTACAGTGGTTTCTCTAAGCCCTCACAGACATCTGCTTGCTATAGGTACAGTGGTTTCTCTAAGCCCTCACAGACATCTGCTTGCTATAGGTACAGTGGTTTCTCTAAGCCCTCACAGACATCTGCTTGCTATAGGTACAGTGGTTTCTCTAAGCCCTCACAGACACATCAGTGGTTTCTCTAAGCCCTCACAGACATCTGCTTGCTATAGGTGCAGTGGTTTCTCTAAGCCCTCACAGACATCTGCTTGCTATAGGTACAGTGGTTTCTCTAAGCCCTCACAGATATCTGCTTGCTATAGGTACAGTGGTTTCTCTAAGCCCTCACAGACATCTGCTTGCTATAGGTACAGTGGTTTCTCTAAACCATCACAGACATCTGCTTGCTATAGGTACAGTGGTTTCTCTAAGCCCTCACAGACATCTGCTTGCTATAGGTGCGACTGAGCACAGACACATTCAGAAAACACACGTGTGGCCAGTGATTTTAATGCAGGGAAACTGAAATCCGTTTTACCTCATTTTGACCAGCATGTCACCTGTGCAACTAGAGGGGAAAAAAACTCTAGATCACTTTACTCCACACACAGACATGCATAAACTCTAGATCACTTTACTCCACACACAGAAATGCATAAACTCTAGATCACTTTACTCCACACACAGACATGCATAAACTCTAGATCACTTTACTCCACACACAGAAATGCATAAACTCTAGATCACTTTACTCCACACACAGACATGCATAAACTCTAGATCACTTTACTCCACACACAGAAATGCATAAACTCTAGATCACTTTACTCCACACACAGAAATGCATAAACTCTAGATCACTTTACTCCACACAAAGAAATGCATAAACTCTAGATCACTTTACTCCACACACAGACATGCATAAACTCTAGATCACTTTACTCCACACACAGAAATGCATAAACTCTAGATCACTTTACTCCACACACAGAAATGCATACAAGGCACTTCCTCACACTCCCTTTGGCAACTTAGACCATAAGTCCAGCTTACATGAAAACTCTAATAGGATGAACCAGTGACATTCTCAATATGAAAGTGGTCTGATAAAGAGGAAGTTACAGGACTGTTTTGCTAGCACAGACTGGAAGGAACCAATCACTGTTAGTCTACACCTGTTGTTTACCAAGCATGTGACACATACAATTTGATTTGATTTGACCTAGCCATATCTGAACAGAGGGGGACTTTATATCTATATATTTCAACAGAGGGGGACATTAGTAGTCTGTACCAGTCTCTTCAGCTAACATTTCACTCCTTGCTACTCCTTGTCATTGCCAATGAGACTGGCCTTTCGGCAATCTCAATGTTCAATATGCGCTGGATTTACCTCAGAGTTGCTCATTGGTTGTTTGAAATAACATTCATATTTTCCAGGACAACATGTGGAGCTTCAAATATAATAATAATTTATAACCATTTCAAAAACAAATATTTAGCTGTTAGCTAGGTAAGTTGTTGCATTTTGAGGCTTAACATTTTGTTCTGTGGTTGGAATTGCAGTATGTATTTTGTTAGAGAATTTTAGATATGAGCTAGCAACTATTGATGTACTGGTCTCCTCTGGATCAAACAAAAAAATTGTTGCTGAGCAACCGGATACCAAGGTGTTCTGGGGAGAAAAAAAAGGATAGAGTTCCAAAATTTGCATAAAATCATTGTGATTGGAGGATAGCTTTGAGGGTGATCAAATCAGGATCAACTCCTCTGTTCTCCTCGAGCTCATTAATGATAAAATACTCATATTTCAAAATGGCAATAAAGCCATTCACTTTGGCACAATGACACGGAGTACAGGGAGTGGATGTTGAGGTGTTGAGCATTTGTAAATTCATAATTTATTCTGCACTTTGGCACACAGACGAGAGTGCTCTGAAATCCTCTCTGTGAAATAATTGGTTGCCGTAGCAACATCAAAATGTTTCTTCTATTACATTTTTTTATTTATAAAACGCTGTATCGCGGATGCATGAACCACACAGTTGAATGGTTGTTATGTCATCTCTAAATCAGGGGTTCTTAAACTTTTTCAGCCTGGGACCCAATTTACGCGTATGAAAACATGCAACTATACATAAATATTGGTACTTTTCACTGCCCTTATGCATAAAACACATGCAATATAGACAAATAGCAAATAACAATTAAATATAATAATATAAATAGCTATTTATGTTTATTCTTCCCCATTAAAAACACTCTTACAGCGCATTCTGAAAGAATTCAGACCCCTTGACTTTTTCCACATTTGTTAAATTACAACCTTATCCTAAAATGGATTAAATTGTTTTTTTCCCCCTCATCATTCTACACACAATATCCCATAACGACAAAAGCAAAAAAGGTTTTTAGAAATGTAACAAATGTTTTAAAAAATTACATAAGCATTCAGACCCTGTACTCAGTACTTTCTTGAAGCACCTTTGGCAGCGATTACAGCCTCAAGTCTTTTTGGGTATGACGCTACAAGCTTGGCATACCTGTATTTGGGGAGTTTCTCCCATTCTTCTCTGCAAATCCTCTCAAGCTCTGTCAGGTTGGATGGGGAGCGTCGCTGCACAGCTACAGTTGAAGTCTGAAGTTTACATACACTTAGGTTGGAGTCATTAAAACTCGATTTTCAACCACTCCACACATTTCTTGTTAACAAATTATAGTTTTGGCAAGTCGGTTAGGACATCTACTTTGTGCATGGCACAAGTACTTTTCACAGCAAATGTTAAATGTTGTGTAGACCTCCACAAGTCTGGTTAATCCTTGGGAGCAATTTCCAAACACCTGAAGGTACCACCTTCATCTGAAAAAACAATAGTACACAAGTATAAACACCATGGGACCATGCAGCCATCATACCGCTCAGGAAGAAGATGTGAAGATGCTGGAGGAAACAGGTACAAAAGTATCTATATCCACAGTAAAACGAGTCCTATATCAACAAAACCTGAAAGGTCGCTCAGCAAGGAAGAGGCCACTGCTCCAAAACCGCCATAAAAAAAGCCAGACTACGGTTTGCAACTGCACATGGGGACAAAGATCGTACTTTTTGGAGAAATGTCCTCTCGTCTGATGAAACTACAATAGAACTGTTTGGCCATAATGACCATTGTTATGTTTGAGGGAAGAAGGGGGAGGCTTGCAAGCCGAAGAATACCATCCCAACCGTGAAGCACGGGGGTGGCAGCATCATGTTGTGGGGTGATTTGCTGCAGGAGGGACTGGTGCCCTTCAAAAAATAGATGGCATCATGAGGCAGGAAATGTATGTGGATATATTGAAGCAACATCTCAAGACATCAGTCAGGAAGTTACAGCTTGGTCACAAATTGGTCTTCCAAATGGACAATGACCCCAAGCATACTTCCAAAGTTGTGGCAAAATGGCTTAAGGACAACAAAGTCAAGGTATTGGAGTGGCCATCACAAATCCCTGACCTCAATCCTATAGAAAATGTGTGGCCAGATACTGAAAAAGCGTGTGCGAGCAAGGAGGCCTACAAACCTGACTCAGTTACACCAGCTCTGTCAGGAGGAATGTGACACAATTCCCCCAACTTATTGTGGGTAGTTTGTGGAAGGCTACTCGAAAAGTTTGACCCAAGTAAAAAAAATTAAAGGCAATGCTACCAAATACTAATTGAGTGTATGTAAACTTCTGACCCACTGGGAATATGATGAAATAAATAAAAGCTGGAATAAATCACTCTCTACTATTATTCAGATATTTCACATTCTTAAAATAAAGTGGTGATCCTAACTGGCCTAAGACAGGTAATTTTTACTAGGATTAAATGTCAGGAATTGTGAAAAACTGAGTTTAAATGTTTTTGGATAAGGTGTGTGTAAACATCTGACTTCAACTGTATTTTCAGGTCTCTCCAGAGATGTTCAATCGGGTTCAAGTCAGAGCTCTGGCTGGGCCACTCAAGGACATTCAGAGACTTCCCCCGAAGCCACTCCTGCATTGTCTTGTCTGTGTGCTTAGGGTTGTTGTCTTGTTGAAAGGTGAACCTTCGCCCCAGACTGAGGTCCTGAGCATTCTGGAGCAGGTTTTCATCAAGGATCTCTGTACTTTCCTTTATCTTTGCCTTGATCCTGATTAGTCTCCCAGTCTCTGGGATGCTTCCACCACCATGCTTCACCATAGGGATGGTGCCAGGTTACCTCCAGATGTGACGCAGATAATCAGATAATCATCAGATAATCTTGTTTCTCATGGTCACCTTTAGGTGCCTTTTGGCAAACTCTAAGCGAGCTGTCATGTGCATTTTACTGAGGAGTGGCTTCCGTCTGGCCACTCTACCATAAAGGCCTGATTGATGGAGTGCTGCAGATATGGTTATGCTTCTGGAAGGTTCTCCCATCTCTACAGAGAAACTCTGAAGCTCTGTCAGAGTGGCCATCGGGTTCTTGGTCACCCCCTGACCAAAACCCTTCTCCCCTGGAGCTGCAGGTAGCCTGGCGGGTAGGAGCTTTGAGCCAGGAACAGAAAGGTTGCTGGATTGAATCCCAGAGCTGATGATATTCCCCAGGCACCGATGTGGATGTCGATTAAGGCAGTCCCCCCACACCTCTCCGATTCAGAGGGGTTGGGTTAAATGCGGAAGACACATTTCAGTTGAATGCATTCAATTGTTTAACTGACTATCCCTCTTTCCAAACTTCTTACATTTAAGAATGATGGAGGCCAATGTGTTCTTGAAAGGTGTGCGTGTTGGTGGCAGGGAAGTCAGGTGTAGGAGAACAAACTTGGTATAAACAGAGTCATTTAATAAGAACTCACAAACAAACTCCAAAAACCAAAATATACAAAAATTAATAAAATGGGTACAAAACCCATCACGCACCAACACATACTAGCACTAACATACAATCAAACAATCTCCAACAAGGACATGAGGGGAAACAAAGGGTTAAATACACAACATGTAATTGATGGGATATTAACCAGGTGTGAAGGAAGACAAGACAAAACCAATGGAAAATGAAAAATGGATCAGTGATGGCTAGAAGATCGGTGACGTCGACCGCCGAAACACCGCCCGAACAAGGAGCGGGACTGACTTTTTCAGAAGTCGTGACAGTACCCCTCGCTGACGCGCGGACCGACTTCAGGGAAGCCCCGGAGGGCGAGGCGCAGGGCAATCCGGATGGAGACGGTGGAAATATCGCAGCATAGAAGGATCCAACACGTCATCCACCGGAACCCAGCATCTCTCCTCCGGACTATACCCCTCCCAGTCCACGAGGTACTGAAGGCCCGACGTCTCGAATCCAGTATGGATCGAACGCAGTACGCCGGGTCCACCTCGATGTCCAGAGGGGGTGGAGGAACCTCTCGTACCTCAGACTCCTGGAGGGGACCAGCCACCACCGGCCTGAGGAGAGACACGAGGAACGAGGGGTTAATGTGGTAATCGGGGGAAGCTGTAACCTGTAACATACCTCGTTCACTCTCCCCAGGACTTTAAATGGCCCCCACAAACCGCGGACCCATCTTCCGACAGGGCAGGTGGAGGGGCAGGTTTCAGGTCAGACCTTGTCCCCTGGTGCGAACACTGGGGCCTCACTGCGGTGACGGTCTGCGCCCCTTTTCTGGCGCAGTACAGCGCACTGAAGGTGTACATGTGCGGCGTCCCATGTTTCCCCCTCGCGCCGGAACCAGTCGTCCACCGCAGGAGCCTCAGTCTGACTCTGATGCCAAGGAGCCAGAACCGGCTGGTACCCCAAGACACACTGAAAGGGAGAAAGGTTAGTGGAGGAGTGGCGGAGCGAGTTCTGGGCCATCTCTGCCCAGGGCACGAACGCCACCCACTTCCCCGGCCGGTCCTGGCAATAAGACCTCAGAAACCTTCCCACATCCTGGTTAACTCTCTCCACCTGTCCGTTACTCTCGGGGTGAAAACCTGAGGTAAGTCTGACCGCCGAACACCGCCCGAACAAGGAGCGGGATCGACTTAGGCAGAAGTCGTGACAGTTCTTGGGTACCTTCAATGCTGCAGACATTTTTTGGTACCTTTCCTCAGATCTGTGCCTCGACACAATCCTGTCTTGGAGTTCTACAGACAATTCCTTTGACCTCATGGTTTGGTTTTTGCTCTGACATGAACTGTGGGTCCTTATATATAGACAATTGTCCAATCAATTGAATTTACCACAGGTGGACTTCAATCAAGTTGTAGAAACATCTCAAGGATGATCAATGGAAACAGGATGCACATGAGCTCAATTTCGAGTCTCATCGCAAAGGGCCTGAATATTTATGCAAATAAGGTATTTGTATTATCTGTCTAGGTTGGAACTGTTGCTGTTAAAATATAATAAATAATTGTAATTCTGACCTGGAATAAGCTGATTGATCACATCACACAGATGTAGAGCAGAAAACACAGTCCTAATGAGAGGTGTGTGGCTGGTTGAAGCTTTCAACAAGCATGTCTATTCTGGGTTCAGTTTTTAACAGTGCAACCCTGAGGTCATGCGCAGCATGGAGTCTGTTTCTGTACTTGTTTTTAAGTAAGCCAGAGATAAGAACCCTGACTCTCATAGGTATGTGGTGCCAAACAGGACCAGAACATCTACTGTTTTCTCAGTCAGGCACGAGACCGCTTCCTGCTGTAGATGAGCAACCCAGAACTGTGTGGGTTTGCTTAAAAAAAGCATCCAGTTCAGAATAAAAATGATTACTTGTATTTTAACAGCAACAGTTCCAACCTAGACTTGTTGTTTTCAACAATCATTTCTACATTAAGTTGTGCAGTAGGCCCGATAATTTTATATTCAAAAGATACAGTACTGTAACTTATGGGTAGCACAGTAGCTAGCTAGCTTAATTGCTTTAGCTAATATTAGCAATCTAACTAACGTCAATAGCTGTGTATAATGTAATTGTTTGAAAGGGAAACTCACATCTAAGTTACTGCTTTGAGAGATTGTACTCCCTTATTTCTGCTTACCTGTTATAAAATGACAAGCCAGTTGACTTACTTTTCCACTGTCAAAGCGATGTTTCCTGAAGCATTCAGCCCTGCTCTGAAAGACCTCCCTGGGTTTACCATCATGCTGTGGATGTTTGGTCAGGATGTGTTATTTTAATGTGAGAGTCTCATTACTAAGCACTTCCCTGGACAAAAGACAATGTGTGAGCTCCTCGTTATTTCTCAAAGTTGGTATGAAACCACGAGAAAGAAACGTATCGCTGTATTTGAGTTTAATGACGATTGAGCTGTCAGAATTTATGGCAAGCTTGACTACATTTGATGACAGCTGGCGAGTGAGAATACCAAGTCATTGGCTGACAGCGCATCATCTGCTGCTGAACTACAGCGCTGCATTGTGTTGGTCGCGGAGTGATCTTCAATTAAAACTGCAGAAAAAAAAGATCCAGTAAACCGCGAAGCACACAGGCTTCTCCCTCTCAGTCGCGCAGCTGCCGAACTGACACAGCTGCTTAGCAGAGAGCGCAATGTACACAGACCATTTGTACTTGGCCAAATCAATTCCAGTAATGAATGAAATAATGATACATTTGCTCTAACACGTCGCGACCCACGGTTAATAGGTCTGGTTGCGACCTATACTTAACAAGGTGAGAGAACTTTGAACAAAACGGTTAAAACTTTAATTATAAATATGAAGGATAGACACCAAAAGGACAAACTTCGATTATATTTACAAAATGTTGGAAGCAATTATTACAAAAATATTGTTCTTTAGCGTAAAATACATGTTCAGTGCATATAAATACTAATAATTTACATATGTAAATAACACATGTAAAGCGTCATGTATGTATGTAGGTTAGAAAGATAAACTATTTTATTTGAAGTTAGATATATAAATAGCGATATAAATTAAATTATGAACTTTTTCACTGCTTCCAAACTTCAAAGCCAAGCAGATGTCAAAGGTTATATTCTTCTTAGTATCACTGGCATCTGCGGATCAAAAGAATGAAAAGGTGTTATTACATGTGTTGTAGTATGACTGTTCAACCACGGTCTCTGAGGACCCAAACATTTCTGATGTACAACAGGGACTGATTCATTCAGACCTTGAACATCAGCTGATACATTTATCAATTAACTACTATCAAAACGATCAAACTAACTAGTCGAAAGGGGTGTGTCTCAAGTTGCACTCTACCTGCAAGAGGCATGGTTGAAGTGCTGTTTGTTGTTAGCACAGGCAGTATGGTTCAGGTGACATGCAGGGTAGGATGATCTGGGTCCTGGGTTAGGGTGGGCTGTGGGGACAGTGTAGTGCGGTCTGGGACACAGTCACACCTGTCAACATCTATGTCACAGTCCACCGTTCTTATACTGGGAGAGAAGTCTAGAATAAACAGAGAGAAAAACATAGGAATGACTTAATATTACTACAGGGACCAGACCAGGGAAAATGGAGCGAGAACAAAACATCAGAATAACCACTTCCTACAGAGGCTATATAATATCCTGAATAACACCCTGATTGAGCATCCCCAGCGCATCACAATGGAATGGTCCCCAAAGTGCAAACACTGCCCAAACCCGGTGCTGCATACCAGCTACATCTAGTGCATCTACTGGGCTGGATAGTTGATACATCTACCAGTGGTAGACTAACCTGGTTGTTCAGTGGAGGGGTAGGACACAGTGGTAGACTAACCTGGTTGTTCAGTGGAGGGGTAGGACACAGTGGTAGACTAACCTGGTTGCTCAGTGGAGGGGTAGGACACAGTGGTAGACTAACCTGGTTGTTTAGTGGAGGGGTAGGACACAGTGGTAGACTAACCTGGTTGTTTAGTGGAGGGGTAGGACACAGTGGTAGACTAACCTGGTTGTTCAGTGGAGGGGTAGGACACAGTGGTAGACTAACCTGGTTGTTCAGTGGAGGGGTAGGACACACAACGGTCGGCCATGCAGTCCCAGATCAACCCACTGGCACACAGACGCCTGGAGTCCTCTGATTTAGAGAGCTGACGCATCGGAGAGCACCTGCAACCAAACACACAGCCTGGTTAGTGCTAAGGGTACGACTAGCGAGAGTGTGTGTGTGTGTGTCTGTACATCTGGACTCACCCGTTCCTCCTGTGAGAGCGTATATGGGCTTGACGTCGGATCAGGGGTGGTTCCATACACTTACACTCTGTGTGATTGGCTACCTTTATCAACACCGGCTCAGGTCCGTATTTGAACGGTATCACACTCAGCAGCTGCAGGACGGAACGTGTCAGAACACATTAGTCCGGTTCTGGAGTCAGAGATCCACTTTGTAGAGAGAGATGTATTTTATTTGACTCATTGATGGCCCAATAATGTGCATAGTGTACATTACGTAGTCTGTACGTTCTGTATATATTCACATTCTCCAAAATCCTTGTAATTTAGGAGCACTTATCATAATCACAATTGTCTTAAAACATAAATTAGGGGTCCCCAACTATAGCCGCGGGATGATTTTTGTTGGAGCGGATGGTCAGGGGGCCGGAACATTGTTTCAATCAGTTGTACACCGCAAACATCCAAAAAGAGGTTGTATATGAAAATAGACATCATTTCATACATTGATTACATTGAGACATGATTAAATATCTCTTTTTTTTAATTAGTAGGAATACTTGGGAACAGATTTACTAAATTAAACACATTTTTAGCTGAATTCCTGGTGATTTTAAAGGTATTTTTAAGACCAAAAACTAAAATCATATTTAAAAAAAAAAGATATTTATTTACTATAAACTTTGGGCCTTGTTGTCCGTTGCCGACCCCTGCCAGAAATTATTGCCATTTATTAAGAATAATATTAATAATGTGTTTTATTTGTAATACACCTTCTACCAGATATTTAAAGAGGAAATGCTCACTGTTTTATTAACATAGGAAGTACTTGTGTTTCTGCACGATACACCCTCTTTGTTGCAGCATCCGTTACACCTGAAGACAGACACGCAGGGGGGCTTGAAGAACATGGAGGTCGTGGTGCCCAGTTCCTTTGCCACGTCTACACACGTCTCTCTGGGCGTGCACTGGGTCTTCTGCCACTCATCATCTATGGCTAATGACCACATACACACAACACCAACAGTTACACGCAGAACAAAACTAAACAGCAACCATAGAGACTTGCTTTGGCTACCGTCTGGGTACACTCACATTCTAACCACAAAACATGCATTAGCAACCTGGAATTAATGTCTTGGCTTTTGCTTAACACAGTCTCGAGAAGACCCAGGGTTCAAACCCGTCTGTCTCATACTTTGTGACTATCTCCAGGGAGAACATTGAGTAACGCCCAGCCTTTAGCTCAGAGGTCTAACACATTCTTGCAGTGCACAGTAGACGCAGATATCGAACCCACATACCTTTGAGTATCCCGAGGCTGTATGAGCCAGCAGCATAGCTCAACAAACAATACCAAAGCTTTAGCTTAGAGAGCCAACACAGTTTTAAGGAGGCCCAGGTTTCGAACCCACATACCTTTGAGTACCCCGAGGCTGTATGAGCCAGCAGCATAGCTCAACAAACAATACCAAAGCTTTAGCTTAGAGAGCCAACACAGTTTTGAGGAGACCCAGGTTTCGAACCCACATACCTTTGAGTATCTCCAGGCTGTAGGATGCTACAGCGTAGCGCGTGGAGCGGTGTGACCCAGATCCAGCGGAGGAGGAGGAGGAGGAGGAGGAGGAGGAGGAGGAACGGTGGTTGGGCTGCTGAGAGGAAGAGGATGAGGGAGATGTCTCCAGGTGTTTGAGTTTTAGACGACACTTCCACAGCTTCCAGTCGGGGAAATCTGTCAGCATGAGCAGCTCGTCCAGACTGGAGGCCGAGCGCACATCCCTCTCCCACTTCTCCTGGTTGATCACCTGCAGGGAGCAGAGGAGGAGGACACAACACATTTAATGATATATGTTGTTTTAAAGACAGGATAGAAAATAAGCTCCAACACGCTGGTGAAGTATGGTAAAATATTGTTAGTTGGTTTGTGAGAGTCAACAGTCTCACCACAAGAGGGCAGCACTCTTACATCCAAGTCAGGATGATTGCGATTGAGGCCGGTTTACAAGGACTGGACTGAGCTGATGATACATGCAAGTCAGTCTGATTCCTCACACTCACATCCACCTCTGACTGTGCTATTATTGCCCAACGCCAGGTCCCACAGACCATTAACAGCTGTCCTGGGATTTAAGACTATCATCATTCAGATCACAACAGATACAAAAACAATCAGTGTTTCTGTGTATTATAGTATTATATCGCTACAGTATTATAGTACCACTGTATTGTAGTATTAAAGTACTACAGTATTATAGCACTCCATAGTACAGTACTACAGTATTATAGTACTAAGGTAGTGTAGTATTATAGTAGTACAGTATTATAGTACTATGGTATTGTAGTATTATGGTACTACAGTATTATAGTACCACAGTATTGTAGTACTACATCATTATATTATTATAGCACTACAGTAGTATAGTACTACAATATTGTAGTATTATAGTACTACAGTATTGTAGTATTATACTACTACAGTATTGTAGTATTATAGTTCTGCAGTATTGTGGTATTATAGTACTACAGTATTGTAGTTTTATAGTACTACGGTAATGTAGTATTATAGCATTACAGTATTATAGCACCACAGTATTGTAGTACTGCAGTATTGTAGTATTATAGTACTACAATATTGTAGTATTGTAGAACTGCAGTATTATAGTACTACAGTATAATAGTACTACAGTTTTATAGTACTACAGTATTGTAGTATTATAGTACTACATTATTATAGTACTACAGTATTGTAGTACTACGTGTGTAATCATTACTTCTTCTCATTCCCATGACTCTTCATAGCTGGGATGAGAGGATGCCCATTGTACCCCAAATGCACAGTAGATCCCCTGGCATCAGCCCATAGACAACATAACAGCTGCGAATGTGGAGTTGGCTGGGGTGGCATTAAGGGGTAGTGGGGGGCAGGAGTTCCCAGGGTCCACCTGTTGAGGAGCTCTAGGAGCTATGAGAAGACAAGCTTCCTCCTTCCCATGGAGCAGAGGATGGAGGAGAGAGACAGAATATTAGGAGACCTAGCTACTGTTTCCCACAGAGACAAGCTTACAACTGCTGCTGCACATGCTAGTGCAGATAACAAGCAGGTAGGCCACCAACTAACAAATATACAGTACTACTGCAGATAATAAGCAGGTAGATCACTAACTAATATACAGTACTACTGCAGATAACAAGCAGGTAGATCACTAACTAATATACAGTACTACTGCAGATAACAATCAGTTAGGTCACTAACTAATATACTATGTTACTGCAGATAACAATCAGTTAGATCACTAACTAATATACTATGTTACTGCAGATAACAATCAGTTAGATCACTAACTAATATACTGTGTTACTGCAGATAACAATCAGTTAGGTCACTAACTAATATACTATGTTACTGCAGATAACAATCAGTTAGGTCACTAACTAATATAACAACTAGGTCACTAACTAATATACTATGTTACTGCAGACAACAAGATCACTAACTAATATACTGTGTTAGCAGTCGGAAAATCAGTTACTGCAGACCACAATAATTGCTAAACGTGTGTTGTGTGATCTCTCTCAGTGCCCTACAGGCCAACATGGAGAATGGGAACAGTCACGTATACAACTCCAAACACATTGGAGGAGACCGGTCTGGTATTACAGCTGACCAGTCCTATAGAGCTGTGGCTTCTTCCCTGCCTCCACTTATAGTGTTCAGATCATATTTACACTAAATTCACTCTCTGCACGCTATTACCCAAAACACTAAGACATTACATTATGACTGTGTTGGTGTAATGTCAATTTAACAACAAAATGTTGCAATTTAAATAGTCAAAATCATAATAACCTTTTAAACATTTACAATATAAAAAGGGTGCGGTCGGATTTGTTGAGAAAGACAAAATAACGAGGGAATAAGGGACTTCCATTCATTTATGAGACGGGAAGGGAAACCCACAGAACAGATGGAGAGTTTAATAAACAACGGAGAGGAGAGGGGAGGGGTCAGAGGCGGGGCTGAGAAAAAGGACTGTCCTGTAATATGAAACATGTCAAACAGAAACAGTTGGCTTTCCTTTCTTCCAGTCGTTGTAACGACATGAGCCGCCACTGATCTGTTCACTATGTGAGGATTGTGACGTTAGGGTGGAGCTGGCTGCTTCCTCTATGTGAGGATTGTGTCGTTAGGGTGGAGCTGGCTGCTTCCTCTATGTGAGGATTGTGTCGTTAGGGTGGAGCTGGCTGCTTCCTCTATGTGAGGATTGTGTCGTTAGGGTGGAGCTGGCTGCTTCCTCTATGTGAGGATTGTGTCGTTAGGGTGGAGCTGGCTGCTTCCTCTATGTGAGGATTGTGTCGTTAGGGTGAGCTGGCGCTTCCTTATGTGAGGGTGTAGCTGGCTGCTTCCTCTATGTGAGGATTGTGTCGTTAGGGTGTAGCTGGCTGCTTCCTCTATGTGAGGATTGTGACGTTAGGGTGTAGCTGGCTGCTTCCTCTATGTGAGGATTGTGACGTTAGGGTGTAGCTGGCTGCTTCCTCTATGTGAGGATTGTGACGTTAGAGGCGGCCAGCTGGCTGCGTCGTTAGTGCCAGCTACACCCTATGTGAGGATTGTGACGTTAGGGTGTAGCTGGCTGCTTCCTCTATGTGAGGATTGTGTTGTTAGGGTGTAGCTGGCTGCTTCCTCTATGTGAGGATTGTGTCGTTAGGGTGTAGCTGGCTGCTTCCTCTATGTGAGGATTGTGACGTTAGGGTGTAGCTGGCTGCTTCCTCTATGTGAGGATTGTGTCGTTAGGGTGTAGCTGGCTGCTTCCTCTATGTGAGGATTGTGACGTTAGGGTGTAGCTGCTTCCTCTGGCTGTAGCTGGCTGCTTCCTCTATGTGAGGATTGTGTCGTTAGGGTGTAGCTGGCTGCTTCCTCTATGTGAGGATTGTGTCGTTAGGGTGTAGCTGGCTGCTTCCTCTATGTGAGGATTGTGACGTTAGGGTGTAGCTGGCTGCTTCCTCTATGTGAGGATTGTGACGTTAGGGTGTAGCTGGCTGCTTCCTCTATGTGAGGATTGTGCTGGCTGCTTCCTCTATGGGATTGTGTCGTTAGGGAATTGTAGCTGGCTGCTTCCTCTATGTGAGGATTGTGACGTTAGGGTGTAGCTGGCTGCTTCCTCTATGTGAGGATTGTGACTGTTGAGGAGGGTGTAGCTGGCTGCTTCCTCTATGTGAGGATTGTGACGTTAGGGTGTAGCTGGCTGCTTCCTCTATGTGAGGATTGTGTTGTTAGGGTGTAGCTGGCTGCTTCCTCTATGTGAGGATTGTGACGTTAGGGTGTAGCTGGCTGCTTCCTCGTAAACCAGACAGACAAGGAGTTTTCTTTTCCCTCTTCTGCAATTTAGACCCAGGGGAAAGCAGGGCCCCAAGGGGAGAGATATCGGGAGAGTGAGTGAGGGGGGGAGCCAGACAGCGAACAAGAGAGAGGAGAGAGCGAAGAAGAGCAAGAGAAAGAAGTGATTGATAATTTAGGAAGTTCAAATGCTCCTCTTTCCAGGTCAGTGGGATCTTGTTAATGGTGACGCATGCATTTTTACTTCCAATACATTTGCACTGTTTACATAAGAGGCACACACACACACGCTGCTCATTAGACCATGTCAGCTCTGATCTTCATGGACAGCTCACAGGTGGTGTGTGTGTGTGTGTGTCGTTTCTCTACGCCCCCTGCCAACTGGTCAGCGCTAGTTTTATTAGCTCACATGGTGAGTTGTAAGGAGAGTTGATTCAGTTCATAAGAACATAGAGATGGACTCAAACCTGGTGCCTCCAGTGGGAGACGTGTGTCCCCATTTGATGACATAATGGTTATTAATAAATAGCTTCTTGATGACGATGACTCGTGCATTGAATCCACAGAATAAGAGCCTGAGCAGAACATGAGTTGCAGATGAAACAGTGTCTGGTCTGGACATTGAAGCCATACAGAAATGAAGTGCATAGACACAGGACACTTACCCTGAGAGAGCTGGGATCATCTTGAACCTTGTTTGGCATTCCCAAGTTCAACCTCACCAACACCAGCATCATTCCAACACCGGCAGCAAGCATCCTCTGCATCAATGCTGTATCTCAGTCTCTTTTGTGTTCAAAGTTCTCCTTCTGTCTCTGTACGGTCAATTTCCAGTCTCTGGACAGAAGTTGTATAACAGAGAGCCGTTTCTCTCAGGGTAATCCCCTGTAACAGAGAGATGTTTCTGTATTGGGTAATCCTCTATAATAGAGAGCAGAGCCAGAGGAAGGAGTCTCCTCTCTACAGACCAGCCCCTCTCAGACCGGCGCTGACTCCTCAGACCACACACAAGCTCCTGTCACAGTCCCTGTGGTTACGGACACCTCTCCCTCTCTCTCCCTGGTCAGAGACACCTCTCCCTCTCTCTCCCTGGTCAGAGACACCTCTCCCTCTCTCCCCTCGGGTCACAGACACCTCTCTCCCTCTCCGTCTGGCCACAGACACCCCAGAGCAAATGGAACAGCTACAGAGGATTTAAAACACCTCTACCTCTCTCTCTCCCCCAACTACACACAGCAAGGACACTTAAAGTTTCACTCAGTCACTTGAGACTGCCTCAAGTACTCTTAAGACTGTCTCTCTATTGGTCCAACCACAAGCAAGTACTCTTAAGACTGTCTCTCTATTGGTCCAACTACAAGCAAGGACTCTTAAGACTGTCTCTCTTCCTTTTGCCTGTCTTGACTATCCCCTCTCTTCTCTTCTCCCCAGTTAGTCCAGACCTCTTCAGATCTCATTATCTACTGTGTCTCAGCCTCTGCGTTAAAGGGCCTGCTTGTCACATCGAGCGAGCATGGCCCCGCATTTAGTTCCCGTCCTTCAGGGTTGACTGTCTGTCTCTCTGTCCCCACCATGTCTCCCTGGCTCTGTCTGTCCCCACCTCGTCTCCCTGGCTCTGTCTGTCCCCACCATGTCACCCTGCCTCGTCTCCCTGGCTCTGTCTGTCCCCACTTGTCTCCCTGGCTCTGTCTGTCCCCACCATGTCTCCCTGCCTCGTCTCCCTGGCTCTGTCTGTCCCCACTTGTCTCCCTGGCTCTGTCTGTCCCCACCTTGTCTCCCTGGCTCTGTCTGTCCCCACCTTGTCTCCCTGGCTCTGTCTGTCCCCACCTTGTCTCCCTGGCTCTGTCTGTCCCCACCTTGTCTCCCTGGCTCTGTCTGTCCCCACCTTGTCTCCCTGGCTCTGTCTGTCCCCACCTTGTCTCCCTGGCTCTGTTTGTGTGTCTGATGTTGCCTTGCTCTGTCTGTCTAAGTCTGTTCTGTCTGTCCCTACCTTTGCTGCCTGGTTCTGTTTGTCTGTCTGATGTTGCCTTGCTCTGTCTGTCTGTCTCTCTGTCCCCACCTTTGCTGCCTGGTTCTGTTTGCCTGTCTGATGTTGCCTTGCTCTGTCTGTCTGTAAGTCTGCCCCTGCCTTGGCTGTTAAATCCAAAGCCACTCTATTTCCACAGAGTTCAGCTTATCTGGAGCAGCATGAACATGTGTTTTAAATGTGATCCAGACCTCAGCTACGCAGCATGGATACACGGGCCAGGGAGGGACGCTCCCACCCTCCAACCCACCCCTATCCCATCCCAGCCAAAACTCACTTCCCACTGGGCACAGACCTCATTTCAACGTCTAATTACGAGGAAACATTGATTCAACCAGTGTGTGCCCAGGGGGTTTGATTGTCTGCGGAGGGAGGGAGGAGGAGGGAGAAACAGGAGATGTGATAGAGAGGGAGGGAGGGAGGAGGAGGGAGAAACAGGAGATGTGATAGAGAGGGAGGGAGGAGGAGGGAGAAACAGGAGATGTGATAGAGAGGGAGGGAGGAGGAGGGAGAAACAGGAGATGTGGATAGGAGAGGGAGAAACAGGGAGGAGGAGGGAGAAACAGGAGATGTGATAGAGAGGGAGGGAGGAGGAGGGAGAAACAGGAGATGTGATTGAGTGGGAGGGAGGAGGAGGGAGAAACAGGAGATGTGATAGAGAGGGAGGGAGGAGGAGGGAGAAACAGGAGATGTGATAGAGAGGGAGGGAGGAGGAGGGAGAAACAGGAGATGTGATAGAGAGGGAGGGGGAGGAGGAGGGAGATGTGAACAGGAGAGGAGATGTGATAGAGAGGGAGGGAGGAGGAGGGAGAAACAGGAGATGTGATAGAGAGGAGGGGGGAGGAGGAGGGAGAAACAGGAGATGTGATAGAGAGGGAGGGGGAGGAGGGAGAAACAGGAGATGTGATAGAGAGGGAGGGAGGAGGAGGGAGAAACAGGAGATGTGATAGAGAGGGAGGGAGGAGGAGGGAGAAACAGGAGATGTGATAGAGAGGGAGGGAGGAGGAGGGAGAAACAGGAGATGTGATAGAGAGGGAGGGAGGAGGAGGGAGAAACAGGAGATGTGATAGGAGGAGGAGGGGAGAAACAGGAGATGTGATAGAGAGGGAGGGAGGAGGAGGGAGAAACAGGAGATGTGATAGAGAGGGAGGGAGGAGGAGGGAGAAACAGGAGATGTGATAGAGAGGGAGGGAGGAGGAGGGAGAAACAGGAGATGTGATAGAGAGGGGAGGGAGGAGGAGGGAGAAACAGGAGATGTGATAGAGAGGGAGGGAGGAGGAGGGAGAAACAGGAGATGTGATAGAGAGGGAGGGAGGAGGAGGGAGAAACAGGAGATGTGATAGAGAGGGAGGGGGAGGAGGGAGAAACAGGAGATGTGATAGAGAGGGAGGGAGGGAGGAGGAGGGAGAAACAGGAGATGTGATAGAGAGGGAGGGAGGGAGGAGGAGGGAGAAACAGGAGATGTGATAGAGAGGGAGGGAGGAGGAGGGAGGAGATGGAGGGAGAAACAGGAGGAGAGGGGGAGGGAGGGAGAAACAGGAGATGTGATAGAGAGGGAGGGAGGAGGAGGGGAGGAGATGTGATAGAGAGGGAGGGAGGAGGAGGGAGAAACAGGAGATGTGATAGAGAGGGAGGGAGGGAGGAGGAGGGAGAAACAGGAGATGTGATAGAGAGGGAGGGAGGAGGAGGGAGAAACAGGAGATGTGATAGAGAGGGAGGGAGGAGGAGGGAGAAACAGGAGATGTGATAGAGAGGGAGGGAGGGAGGAGGAGGGAGAAACAGGAGATGTGAAGAGAGGGAGGGATGTGATAGGAGGGAGGGAGGAGGAGAGAAACAGGAGATGTGATAGAGAGGATGTGGGAGGAGGAGGAGAGGGAACAGGAGATGTGAGAAGGAGAGGGAGGAGGAGGGAGAGAAACAGGAGATGTGATAGAGAGGGAGGGAGGAGGAGGGAGAAACAGGAGATGTGATAGAGAGGGAGGGAGGAGGAGGGAGAAACAGGAGATGTGATAGAGAGGGAGGGGGAGGAGGGAGAAACAGGAGATGTGATAGAGAGGGAGGGAGGAGGAGGGAGAAACAGGAGATGTGATAGAGAGGGAGGGAGGAGGAGGGAGAAACAGGAGATGTGATAGAGAGGGAGGGAGGAGGAGGGAGAAACAGGAGATGTGATAGAGAGGGAGGGAGGAGGAGGGAGAAACAGGAGATGTGATAGAGAGGGAGGGGGAGGAGGGAGAAACAGGAGATGTGATAGAGAGGGAGGGAGGAGGAGGGAGAAACAGGAGATGTGATAGAGAGGGAGGGAGGAGGAGGGAGAAACAGGAGATGTGATAGAGAGGGAGGGGAGACCCGCTGTTTCGCAGTATGAGACGTCATTCTGCCAGATGCAAATGGCCTTGAAATGTGAGACGTGGTTGGTTTCCCTCCTTCCCGTAACGGATACTTGCATCTCCTCTGAGGTCTGTCCAAGGACATAATGACTGGAACGAATCAGTGGCTCCATTAGATAGCTTCTGGAGACATCACGGCAGGATAGTTTTATTGAGGTTAAATTAAAAGTGCCCTTTTCATCATTTACATTTCAGTTTAATGGCTTGGAGGCACAGTAACAAAACATTATTTGAGAAGGAAAAAAAAAATCAGTATAAAATGAGAACTTAATGATTTAAAAAGAGACAAACACATCAAGCTGGTTCATTATTAAAATAAACTTGGGTCACATGACCATAACAAGACCTATAACGTGATTAGAAGATGTCTGCCGAGTCCTAGAAGGAATCCCTGATCTTAGACCTCCAAGCCGTAGCCCTCTCGAACCCATTGGTCCCTGTCCTGTAGTCTCGGACTGCCTGGTTGATCTCCTCTTCCGTGTTCATCACAAACGGACCTGGAGAGAAGGAGGAAGGTGCAGTGTGTCACGCTACACATCAACAATCCAATACTGTGGCAACTGACTGGAGTTCAGTGATGTGAAGACATGAAGGTCTTACCATGCTGGACCACCGGTTCATTGATCGGCTGTCCCGCAATCAAGACAAAATGGCAAACCTCTGATGTCTGGAGAAAGGGATTTGAGTCGTAAGTGAATTTACAATTCCTGAAAACTGTGTTAAGAGTCTGTAAGAAGTTCAGACAGCCGACCTTGTTTTCTACGGCTATGCAGTCTCCATCATCAAACACGATGGTGTGATGTGGCTCCACTTTCCGCTGCTCTGCATCTGGACCTGAAAGAGCAATGGAAAACAGAATAACCTCTACAGACGGGGCCCCTGGGATGAAAACAAGATTATTACCTCAAAAGAAATGGCAAACAATACAACTTTCATTTGAGGAATTTCTGTCAAGATTTTAACCCGAGGGAAACACTGCAATCAAGGACCAAAGAAAATGTGCATTTCCTCTCCATCTGACATGGTTAAGTCTGCTTCCTTCATCTGAATACTAAGGTCAAAAGAAATGCTGAAACGCCAAACGCTTCAAGTTTGTGGTGGATATATTTTTCAGACACAGCTGTGCTTGATTTGCCTTGCAGACTACACTCTTGTCGATTCACTGGCATCTCGGTTCAAACCCACCTCAATCTTAGTTACAGCGAACGGTTCAACTTGATTCTGGTTTCAAAACATCTGTCTACAATTAAAAAAGGAGCTTTCCGTGAGATCATACGAAGCAATGATTCCATTTAAATCAGATCATAATGCAACTTCCTGTAGAAACAAATATCAACTATGAGTGAAATGTAACAAATCCCTTTCTAAATGAGCGAAGGGCGTTAAATAACTCCTTCTCACGCTAGCTAACATCTATCATAATGAAAATACACTCAGATATGTGCTTCCCATTGACAAACAAAAGAAACGCTAAAACACTTGAGCATAAGGACATTTTTACACGTGAAAAAGGACAGGCTTAACGTGTCCTGTATAGACAAACACTGTAGAGAACCAGTTCAACTCTGTATAGACAAACACTGTAGAGAACCGTTCAACTCTGTATAGACAGGGTGTCACAGGACTGTAGGGAACCGTTCAACTCTGTATAGCAGGGTGTCACAGGACTGTAGGGAACCGTTCAACTCTGTATAGCAGGGTGTCACAGGACACAGAACGTTGACATGACATCCCAGAGAGGACGGAGGAGAGGAGGAAGGGAACATCCCAGAGAGGACGGAGGAGAGGAGGAAGGGAACATCCCAGAGAGGACGGAGGAGAGGAGAAGAGGAAGGGAACATCCCAGAGAGGACAGAGGAGAGGAGAAGAGGAAGGGAACATCCCAGAGAGGACAGAGGAGAGGAGAAGAGGAAGGGAACATCCCAGAGAGGACAGAGGAGAGGAGAAGAGGAAGGGAACATCCCAGAGAGGACAGAGGAGAGGAGAAGAGGAAGGGAACATCCCAGAGAGGACAGAGGAGAGGAGAAGAGGAAGGAGGAGAGGAGAAGAGGAAGGGAACATCCCAGAGAGGACAGAGGAGAGAAGAGGAAGGGAACATCCCAGAGAGGACAGAGGAGAGGAGAAGAGGAAGGGAACATTTCAGAGAGGACAGAGGAGAGAAGAGGAAGTGAACATCCCAGAGAGGACAGAGGAGAGGAGAAGGGGAAGGGAACATCCCAGAGAGGACAGAGGAGAGCAGAAGAGGAAGGGAACATCCCAGAGAGGACAGAGGAGATGAGAAGAGGAAGGGAACATCCCAGAGAGGACAGAGGAGAGGAGAAGAGGAAGGGAACATCCCAGAGAGGACAGAGGAGGAGAAGAGGAAGGAACATCCCAGAGAGGACAGAGGAGAAGAGGAAGGGAACATCCCAGAGAGGACAGAGGAGAAGAGAAGGGAACATCCCAGAGAGGACAGAGGAGAGAGAGAAGAGGAAGGGAACATCCCAGAGAGGACAGAGGAGAGGAGAAGAGGAAGGGAACATCCCAGAGAGGACAGAGGAGAAGAGGAAGGGAACATCCCAGAGAGACAGAGGAGAGGAGGAGACGGAGAGGAAGGGAACATCCCAGAGAGGACAGAGGAGAGGAGAAGAGGAAGGGAACATCCCAGAGAGGACAGAGGAGAGAGAAGAGGAAGGGAACATCCCAGAGAGGACAGAGGAGAGGAGAAGAGAAGGAGAGGCAGAAGAGGAAGGGAACATCCCAGAGAGGACAGAGGAGAGGAGAAGAGGAAGGGAACATCCCAGAGAGGACAGAGGAGAGGAGAAGAGGAAGGGAACATCCCAGAGAGGACAGGAGAGAAGAGGAGAACATCCCAGAGAGGACAGAGGAGAAGGAAGGGAACATCCCAGAGAGGACAGAGGAGAGGAGAAGAGGAAGGGAACATCCCAGAGAGGACAGAGGAGAGGAGAAGAGGAAGGGAACATCCCAGAGAGGACAGAGGAGAGGAGAAGAGGAAGGGAACATCCCAGAGAGGACAGAGGAGAAGAGGAAGGGAACATCCCAGAGAGGACAGAGGAGAGGAGAAGAGGAAGGGAACATCCCAGAGAGGACAGAGGAGAGGAGAAGAGGAAGGGAACATCCCAGAGAGGACGGAGGAGAGGAGAAGAGGAAGGGAACATCCCAGAGAGGACAGAGGAGAGGAGAAGAGGAAGGGAACATCCCAGAGAGGACAGAGGGAGGAGAACGGAGGAAGGGAACATCCCAGAGAGGACAGAGAGGACAGAGGGAAGAGGAGAAGAGGACAGAGAGGAGAGGAGGAGGAAGGGAACATCCCAGAGAGGACGGAGGAGAGGAGAAGAGGAAGGGAACATCCCAGAGAGGACAGAGGAGAGAAGAGGAAGGGAACATCCCAGAGAGGACAGAGGAGAGGAGAAGAGGAAGGGAACATCCCAGAGAGGACAGAGGAGAGCAGAAGAGGAAGGGAACATCCCAGAGAGGACAGAGGAGATGAGAAGAGGAAGGGAACATCCCAGAGAGGACAGAGGAGAGGAGAAGAGGAAGGGAACATCCCAGAGAGGACAGAGGAGAGGAGAAGAGGAAGGGAACATCCCAGAGAGGACAGAGGAGAGGAGAAGAGGAAGGGAACATCCCAGAGAGGACAGAGGAGGAGAAGAGGAAGGGAACATCCAGAGAGGACAGAGGAGAGGAGAGGAGGGAACATCCCACAGAGGAGAGGAGAAGAGGAAGGGAACATCCCAGAGAGGACAGAGGAGAGGAGAAGAGGAAGGGAACATCCCAGAGAGGACAGAGGAGAGGAGAAGAGGAAGGGAACATCCCAGAGAGGACAGAGGAGAGGAGAAGAGGAAGGGAACATCCCAGAGAGGACAGAGGAGAGGAGAAGAGGAAGGGAACATCCCAGAGAGGACAGAGGAGAGGAGAAGAGGAAGGAACATCCCAGAGAGGACAGAGGAGAAGAGGAAGGGAACATCCCAGAGAGGACAGAGGAGAGGAGAAGAGGAAGGGAACATCCCAGAGAGGACAGAGGAGAGGAGAAGAGGAAGGGAACATCCCAGAGAGGACAGAGGAGAGGAGAAGAGGAAGGGAACATCCCAGAGAGGACAGAGGAGATGAGAAGAGGAAGGGAACATCCCAGAGAGGACAGAGGAGAGGAGAAGAGGAAGGGAACATCCCAGAGAGGACAGAGGAGAGGAGAAGAGGAAGGGAACATCCCAGAGAGGACAGAGGAGAGGAGAAGAGGAAGGGAACATCCCAGAGAGGACAGAGGAGAGGAGAAGAGGAAGGGAACATCCCAGAGAGGACAGAGGAGAGGAGAAGAGGAAGGGAACATCCCAGAGAGGACAGAGGAGAGGAGAAGAGGAAGGGAACATCCCAGAGAGGACAGAGGAGAGGAGAAGAGGAAGGGAACATCCCAGAGAGGACGGAGGAGAGGAGAAGAGGAAGGGAACATCCCAGAGAGGACGGATGAGAGGAGGAAGGGAACATCCCAGAGAGGACAGAGGAGATGAGAAGAGGAAGGGAACATCCCAGAGAGGACAGAGGAGAGGAGAAGAGGAAGGGAACATCCCAGAGAGGACAGAGGAGGAGAAGAGGAAGGGAACATCCCAGAGAGGACAGAGGAGAGGAGAAGAGGAAGGGAACATCCCAGAGAGGACAGAGGAGATGAGAAGAGGAAGGGAACATCCCAGAGAGGACGGATGAGAGGAGGAAGGGAACATCCCAGAGAGGACGGATGAGAGGAGGAAGGGAACATTAATAAATAAATGCACCTGCTCTGTTTGATTGTCTCTCTCTCTGGACGAGGGACAGCAACAAGATGCAGAGTGTTTCTGAACCAATTCCAAACACAACACTGTTCTGGGTGACCAACAACATGAGGCTGCAGGGCAGTTAGGAACTAATAGAAAACTGTTCAACAGAAACTAAAGAGAGGAAACTCACCAACACAGACAGATCCTGCCAGTGTGTAGATAAACGAGGTCCATCCTAGCAGAGATGATAGAAAAACTGTTGTTTTGGACTGGCATTGATAATGCATTTTGTTACCTCATTAACAAGTTAACTGTCACAGTATACACAACAATCACGACATTCATAAAGCCTCATATTCTAAATGATGTGACTCGGTGGGCGAGTCTGAGCACTTGGTATACCGACGTCTTGCCATGTGAGCTGTGGGCCAGAACACTGAGATGGTCTCATATTTAATCCACCATAGGGCCCTGTAATACGATGACGTGGGAGCCATCCATTCAACGCACCAACACTGACTGTGTGCACACACACACACACACACACACACACACACACACACACACACACACACACACAGTAATGGACTACTTAACGTCTTACGTATGGTATAATGTGACCATTCAACACAGCACAGCTGACTCCATAGCAACCACACAGCACCACCGACCCCATAGCAACCACACAGCACCACCGACTCCAAAGCAACCACACAGCACCAGACTCCATAGAGAACAGGCAGGGTGACCATGGAAACCAAGCCAGTTGTATAAACTTTAGAAGACTCCCAACCCCTGGAGGACTTCTGTTTGTCACAGACAGTAGATAGCAACTTTCACAAACCAACGTCAGGTACAGTACAGTTCCCACAATGAGAAAGCGTGTGTCATACACACCACACAGCACTTAGCAGAACCTTTCAACTCAAACCCTAGCTAACTTTACTGAAAAGGTCAACAGATTTAGTGCCAGATTGTAGATGAATGGAGCACACAGAACAATATCGCTACAGTAGACCAAGCTCTGGTCCATGGTGTTACATGCAGCTAGAGCTTTCTTCAAGGAGCACGTAACGCCCTGGACCAGAGCCACAGAAGGCCTATTCAGTTAGATGGTTCTACCTGAAGGAACTGGCTGTACATGCTTGGCTCCTCCATCCAGCTTGAAGTCCAGATACAGTGTTGGAGTCCTGGTGAAGATTTTTGACTGGACAAAAAAAAAAGGACAAAACATTTATAGTATTTCATTGACCCCCAACATTCCAGGCAGCACCCCTTTCACACCTAGCACCCTGATCTGTTGGTGTTACCCTTCCCACTCCCTCTTTTAACACCTAGCACCCTGATCTGTTGGTGTTACCCTTCCCACTCCCTCTTTTAACACCTAGCACCCTGATCTGTTGGTGTTACCCTTCCCACTCCCTCTTTTAACACCTAGCACCCTGATCTGTTGGTGTTACCCTTCCCACTCCCTCTTTTAACACCTAGCACCCTGATCTGTTGGTGTTACCCTTCCCACTCCCTCTTTTAACACCTAGCACCCTGATCACCTCCCTCTTTTAACACCTAGCACCCTGATCTGTTGGTGTTACCCTTCCCACTCCCTCTTTTAACACCTAGCACCCTGATCTGTTGGTGTTACCCTTTTTCCCACTCCCTCTTTTAACACCTAGCACCCCTGTTGGTGATCTCCCTCTTTTAACACCTAGCACCCTGATCTGTTGGTGTTACCCTTCCCACTCCCTCTTTTAACCATAATTTGCAAATAAATTCATTAAAAATCCTACAATGTGATTTTCTGGATTTTTTTCCCTCATTTTGTCTGTCATAGTTGAAGTGTATCTATGATGAAAATTACAGGCCTCTCTCATCTTTTTAAGTGGGAGAACTTGCACAATTGGTGGCTGACTAAATACTTTTTTGCCCCACTGTATACTACATAATATTAGTTTCTTTTAGTATACTGTAAACAAACGGTATCCTTTCAGTTGAGTGTAGTAGCGCTTCGCCTGTCTACCGGAAGTTGATGCTGTTGCTATGTAACTCCTTGCTAGTTTGTTAGCATATATAACATATTAATAGCTAGCCACGACTTCATTAACAATGTCCATTGAGAACGCACCAAGACTATAGCACTTAGCTAAGCTAAGAATGACGTGAATAATCAAGTTAATAAATGTTGGGTAGGTAGTTAGATAGCATATAGTTAATATACTGGACAGTTCAATGTATTAGTAGCCAACTAACATTACGTAGCTAGCTAACATACCAGTACATACAAGCAATTGTTGTAATGATATGCGGTTCATAAGGCTAGCGTAGCTAACAATTTGTAAGCCTGCATAACGTGTAACGTAACTTATTTGAAAAGTCATTACTTTATTACATTGCTCAACATTTCTTTAACGTTTGTCATAATTAGTTAAAGCAATGAATTTGTATCCGCTCTCTTCAGACTTCTGCTGCTCATGTCTCTGTCACTAACAAATACAGGCACGGGTCGTACCTCAACAAGTCACTCGAAAGGCAAGGCACTCTGGAAAACAAGGCTTCCACACTAAGCAGTGTGTTCATTTAAAACTGAGAGTGTGGACCAGTATAGACACTGGACCCGTGTTACATGTAACACTCTCCGTGTTTATTTAACACTGAAGAATATGCTGTGACGGTATCAGTGAACACCATAACAGTGTCACTTTAACACTGAGTTAGTGTAACGTTTTAATGCCACTGGTGTTGGAAAGAATCAGTGTTAAAAGGGCAACACTTTGAAAAGCGTAAATTCAACACTTTCTGGTGGTTCTCATATAAACACGTAAAAAGTGTGAAATTGAACAACCACAGTGTGTTTTACCAATCAAATTTTGCTGTGCAGCCCAGTCCCACCCAGCCCCAGCTCAGTCCCACCCCCAGCCCAGTCCCACCCCCAGCCCCAGCTCAGTCCCACCCCCAGCCCAGTCCCACCCCTAGCCCAGTCCCACCCCCAGCTCAGTCCCACCCACCCCCAGCTCAGTCCCACCCACCCCCAGCTCAGTCCCACCCCCAGCTCAGTCCCACCCCCAGCTCAGTCCCACCCCCAGCCCAGTCCCACCCCCAGCCCAGTCCCACCAGCCTCAACACATTTACACACAGATAACTGCCAAAATGAAGGAAACACAAATGAGGAATGCAAAATATATTGAAAGCAGGGGCTTCCACACAGGTGTGGTTCCTGAGTTAATTAAGGAATTAACATCCCATCATGCTTAGGGTCATGTATAATGTGTGTGTGTGTCTCAGTCACCAGATCTCAACCCAATTGAACACTTACGGGAGATTCTGGACCAACGCCTGAGACAGCGTTTTCCACCACCATCAACAAAACACAAAATGATGGAATTTCTAGTGGAAAAATGGTGTCGCATCCCTCAGCTTGTAGAATCTACGCCACGGTGCATTGAAGCTGTTCTGGCAGCTCGTGGTGCCCAATGACATATTAAAACACTTTATTTTGGTGTTTCTTTTATTTTGACAGTTACCTGTCCATTACCCCGTTGGACATCGTTGGCCTCTCTGCCTGTCTGTAGTGTCTCCCCCTGCCCTGTAGTAACCAGAGGCAACCCGTTTCCCAGCTTCAACACATTTACATCTGAAACATGACAAACCTTATGGACGTCATTAGAAACTCTGTCTGTCTCCTCTCCTGCCCTAGAGTAACCCCGCCAGGCAATACGGTCCCAGCGATGCCCCGCCCCTTTCCCAGCTTCAACACATTTGCATGTAAAATGACAAACCTGTCTGTCTGTCAGTCTCCTCTCCTGCCCTAGAGTAACCCCAAACCCAACCGGCCCCGGTCAAATTTACATCTGAAACATGACAAACCTTATAGACTGTCTG
>NW_027011004.1:0-26933 GCF_036934945.1 Oncorhynchus masou masou | reverse complement strand
TAACTAACATAGACTCATTCTGTTCAGGACAACCCAGGGTATAACACCATGTCATCTCTTAACTAACATAGACTCATTCTGTTCAGGACAACCCAGGGAATAACACATGTCATCTCATAACTAACATAGACTCATTCTGTTCAGGACAACCCAGGGTATAACGCCATGTCATCTTGTAACTAACATAGACTCATTCTGTTCAGGACAACCCAGGGTATAACACCATGTCATCTCATAACTAACATAGACTCATTCTGTTCAGGACAACCCGGGGTATAACGCCATGTCATCTTGTAACTAACAGACTCATTCCTGTTCCAGGACAACCCAGGGTATAACACCATGTCATCTCATAACTAACATAGACTCATTCTGTTCAGGACAACCCAGGGTATAACGCCATGTCATAACTAACAGACTCATTCTGTTCCAGGACAACCCAGGGTATAACACCATGTCATCTCATAACTAACATAGACTCATTCTGTTCCAGGACAACCCAGGGTATAACGCCATGTCTCATAACTAACATAGACTCATTCTGTTCAGGACAACCCCAGGGTATAACACCATGTCATCTCATAACTAACATAGACTCATTCTGTTCAGGACAACCCAGGGTATAACGCCATGTCATCTTGTAACTAACATAGACTCATTCTGTTCCAGGACAACCCAGGGTATAACACCATGTCATCTTGTAACTAACATGTACTCACCATAGTGATCATAAGCTTGTGGCCTGCTATGACATAGGTTTTGTAACTAACATAGACTCATTCTGTTCAAACTTTGGGTATAACACGGGTGTCATCTTGCTTGTATGATGTCAAAGTGGTATTTATGACATGAGTTTTATGATATGGAAATGCAAGTGCGCATTTGGACTCACGGGTGTTTGGCTAGCTAATTATTTATTATAATTCTCAATGTATCCTCTTTCAAAATACATCGCGTCCTCGTAATTTACAGCATTCCCCTCACTCAGACAACAACAAATGTGAAAAAGTTGCCTAATTACCTGGAGGATGGGGGACAACTTCTTGTTGCGCGTGGTGCACAAGTTCAGAACGTCTCAGTCGGAACCCATACAGAGCTGTGGCGCAGAGCCAGAGCTGTATGGCATGTTACTATACAGCCACTGTGCTCCAATGTAGGTGCTTATCAGTGTCCCGTCAGCCATTTTTGTGTGTGTGTGTGTGTGTCCAGTGAAAAGGAACCTGGACGTGCTGGGCGTCATGGTCTCACTGCTCCATCCAACTGTGGAGGTGGGCACTACCAACGTGCCCGTACCTGTAGCAACCCTGCCCCACCAACGGAGGTGACATCTGCATCCGGCCTGCACACTGAAGAGGCCCTGTGCAACACACACACCTGTGAAGGTATAGAATGTACAGATTCACAGATGACAGATATACAACCACTCAGTCATACACAGATACACAACATTCCAATCATATCCTGCACAGGTACACATATTTGCGGCATTCGTTCATACAAATATTGTTTTAAAAATGTTCAGCATTCAAAGTAACTCATTTAATTTAAATGATGGTGTATAAGTCATGTTAAGGTTATGTAAGCTGCTATGCTGAGTTTACTGTGGCTTTGCTTTGACTTATAGTGGTACCACAACTCATCGTCTCTCTTCTCTCCGTCCACCCCTCTCTCTCTCTCCTCCAACCCCTCCACTCCTCATCTGCTGTTCACTCCAGGTGGCTGGCTGCTGTGGTCAGAGTGGGGGAGTGTGACGAGGAGGGGCTGCAGCATCGCAGCAGGGAGTGTGGGGAACGGGAGGCAGACCCCAGCCTGTGTCCAGGGCAATGCCACCGCGAGCAGGCCCTGCCCAGCCCCCGAGGTGCAGGTCAGTCCCCAACATTTAGAACACACTGCTAAATAGCCAGCTGACCATCACTTTATGGGCAGTGCTTGGTTGGTTTTTGCTGCAGAAAATGGTACTCTGTGATTGTGGGGGAGCTTTGACTCTATTGGCTGGTTGAATTGTGCATTGCAGTAACAGTCTGTTTCTCTCGGTTCCTCCCCATTTATTCCTCTTCTTCTATCTATTTTTCTCTCTCTATATTTTTCTCCGCAGTCGTTCTGCCTGGACAGGATAACGATCAGGCGCTGTGGGGAGTAAGTGACTTACGAGATTCCCCTCCCCATCCCAGTGGGGGTTACAGGGACCCCAAGGACATGGAGCGTGACTCTCGCCACCCCCTTTCCCCCCTCTCCACTTGTTTTACGCCCGTCCCACTCCTGTTGCATCACAAATGAACCATCGCCACCTGATTACACACAATGCTATCATTCCTAAAAGCTTTAGGCCTACATCCAATCAGATCAAGCGTTAACGGGCAATAGCAAATACCCGCAGCTGATATTTTGGCGGTGTCAGAGATGTAACTGTGTTGGAGCTGTCAAATCAGGGAGCAGCTGCTATTGGTCATTGTCCAGAAGCCACACCGTCCCACTCGCATTACAAGTTCACAATGACAAAGTGTAGAATGTATAGAAATAATTGCTCTCAAATCAAAAATCATTAAACAAAAATAATGAGGATTTCTATCAGCCTAATCAAGGTGTAGATTACATCTCACATTCCAGTGTTAAAACTTCTAAACAAGGCTGCAAGGGATTTCTCTTAATGCGACACTGTTCAGCCAATGGCAATGTCTGCTTTAGGAATGATGCCAGGAGCCGCTTGTGGATCTGACAGCTCTAACACAGTTCCAACTCTGACACTGTCAAAACAACCACTATGTGGATGTAGGCTCAAGCAGATCCCCATTGACTAAAGCCTTGTTCACATTGGCAGTTTGAAGTGATTCAAATTTTTTAAAAATCCACATCTGGTCCGAATCTGTTATTTTTCCTGCAGTCTGAACAGCCAAAAAGTAAATGGAATCAAATATTTCAAGACATATTTCAAACCACCTTTGTAGGTGGTTTGCAATCAGATGCAAATCTGATTCCTGGCTGTGCAACTTCTGTCTGAACAGTCAGAATTTGATTTATTTGGTAAATATTGTTGCTTACTAACTAGTGGGTTGACAGTTTTGACAAGACCATGTGGAAGCTAATTAGCTTGTTAATTTAAGAACAATTTACTGAATGTGCACAAAGCTAAACAGCTAGCTAGCTGATTCGCTGTGGCTAGCTGGCTGACTGCTGTCTTCTTCAGCTGCAGCTTCGGCTGTGCTAGCTGACGGCTAATGGCTAGCTAGCTGATGGCTGTGGCTAGCTGGCTAGCCGAAAAGGATTAGTTTTAAAAGTTGGATCATGTTATCCTTTGAGGTTTTTAAAAAAAGTGTTCTTCCTCTATGAATTTGAACATTCAAAACAACAGGGAGGCATTGTTGTCACCTTAGCTTGCTAGATAACTTCTGAGTGATAGGAAGCACGAGCACCACCAATCAGGCTACACCACCGCACACATCCGTTGTTACTATGACAACTAGCATAGCAACGTCAGCAAATGACTGCTGTCTGAACACACACAAATCTGATTTGGTCACTTGTAACTTGCTGTTGGACAGTCAGTATTCCAAAACAGATTTGAAGAACTAATTGAGTCTCAAGGCATGTACAGTAGTCAAACCCATTTCAGTATGATTCTTGGTCTTTTGAGCGGATCCTCTCATGACAAAAACGTTATGGAGCTATTGCAATGTTGCGAGTAGACCTGGGTTCAAATACTATTTGTAATCTTTCCAAGACCAGGGTTCACACTTTTAGAAATGTTCCATTTAGCCAGGAAAGCTCAATTAAGCACAGATAAGGCATTTTAACTGATTTCAAATAGTATTTGAAACCAGGTCTGATCACTAGCTTAGCTGCACTTAGCCTTCAAAACAGGTTTGAACTCACAATTTTTAGGGAACATGACTACATTGCCAAAACAGACATATTGTTACATATTAAATCAATGATGATGTAGTAAATAATACCAATGATATTCAAACTCTGTCCCTTTCTCTGTCCTCCCACCAGCCTTCTCTCTGTTCCACCTGATGGCCACGGGAGCGTTGTGTTCTTTGCAGCGGTGGGGCTGTCGGTCCTGGTCTACGCCTGCTGCCAACGACTCCACAAGCCCTCCCAGGAGTCAGCCGTCATCCACCCCACCACACCCAACCACCTCAGCTATAAGGGCAACACGACGCCAAAGAACGAGAAGTACACCCCATGGAGTTCAAGGTGGAGTATTCCACTCTTTCTACCCCCCCCACACACACACACACACTTACACACAGGAATGGAACAACTTACAGGGCAGAGTCAGGGAATGGAACAATCTGTTTTAGGGAGTGCCAGATGGGTGGGGTTTGCAGACCTGCATCAGGCGAGCCCAATCAAGCACAGGATGAAGAATTTGAAAGATAGTAAATATTATTTGAACATAGGTCTGCTTCAAATACCAAATATCAGACCTCAAATGGTCAGGTCATTGTAGTCCTTGCTTGTCTGATTGTGCCTATTTTGCTCTTTGGTAGAATGGCAGAGAGACAGTGTCCGTCCGTCCTTCCTGCCCTTGTGATGTCCCAGTGATATACCGTCTGTTTTCCTCCCACTCTTTATTAATGTGTTCATTAGCCTGTTAACCTATCAGAAAGGAGGGCGAGACTCACACAGCTGTGTTTGATTAATCGAGCCATTACTTGAATTAATTAACTAACGTCTGCTCTTTGGCTGTCTCCTCATACACACACACACACACACACACACACACAAACCATCCCTCATGTCCTTCCTGTGTCTTCCTCTAGCCATGGTTACCAGCAATTACCACCATGGTTTTTCTATCTGAGACCCCTAGAGGGATCGGTAGTCCATCTGTGTGTGATTGATCGTGTCTACTTGTTGATACAGTTTTATGTATTATACTATCTCTGTGTGATTGATCGGGTCTGTGTGTGATTGATAAATCTACTTGTTGATACAGTTTTATGTATTATACTATCTCTGTGGATCGGGTCTGTGTGTGAAGATACAGTATGATGTAACTGTGGGAGAGAATCTCAATTGCATACTCCTTGTGTCCTCGCCTCTGTCTCAAAACCCAAAGCCAGAGGTCCGCCCCCTTGACCTTCTTCACCAATGGGTTTGAGAAGGAGGCGAGGAGAGAGATTCTGTTAGTGGGTGGTACAGTAGGGCGTTGCAGGGAAGTGGAACTGGAAACAAAAATGAGCTTTCTCATTGGACGAGATCAGGTAGCACCTCCTGCCTTTAGAAACGTTTTCTCCCATGTTGCACCTACTGATCACCCCCTGTTCTGTTCCCTTCTGTCTTCCACAGACGCTGAACAAGAACAACCTTCTCCCCGGACGAGAGCTGCAACTTCTTCCTCGTCCCTCTCTTCCCCTCTCTCCCCCAGAATAACGCTTACACACCTACTACCCTGCACCCCTGGGCAAATACGACCACCTTCCACCCCGACTCACCTTGCAGGAACTATGCACCACAGTTGAGACAGGACCCCCCCCCCCCAACTCTCTTCTCTATGGGAAGTTGAAACACTCCTGCACCCCAGACCCTTCACCGTTTCCTCTCTCTCTCCTCTCCTCTATTGAGTGTGTGCTTTGCTACAGTGAGGGGGAGCTGTGTTGACGACCGGGCAGACCTTTGAACTGGGTGTCCTCTCAAGGTCCGAACCATGCACGTTCTTCTCAATCACCAGTGCGGGCGGAGGTTGAACTGTCCTATCAACCAACAGGAGAATGGTGTCATTGTGACTGTTCAGTTGATATGACTGTTTTATGACGTTGTTTTTTCTCTCTACTGTGCAGTACAGCAACTCATCTCAAGAGGAGGAAGTAGACTGGACCATGGAATGCTGGGAGTTGGAGTCTTATGAGGGAGCTGGGCTGTAGCAGCCTTATGGTTCAGTATGGAGATTCACTACTTGTGGAATCTGTTCTAAAACAACGCGATTAAAGGTCTCCTGTAAAACCCTACGGTATCAGATCATGTATATCACAGAAACCCAGACTTCATTTGATCTGAGGAGAATATAAGACATTGTGGCTGGTTTGTATTCGATATAGACGGCAAACTCAACCGTTCCCAAAGGATACCGTACCGGAATATGCTGACAAGACACCTTCCAGCTCTAAACACCGGCTTTATGATGGTGAAAATGCAGAACTCAATGACACTGACAGTATGGGCACGTTTGTCATGCTTCTGCTCACCAACTTGTTTCTCCTGTCTGTTTGGACACGCTGCATCAGATTAGCCTCATGGTCAGGTGCCCCCGCAGTGTGGACGAACAGAGAGGAAAGGAGTGAGGGGCTGGTACTGCTTTCATCTGAGCAGCCCAAGGACTTCTGGGTCACGTCCCAAATGGCACCCTATTCCCTATATAGTGCACTACTTTTGACTAGAGCCCAATGGGCCCTGGTTGAAAGGAGTGCACTATGTAGGGAATATGGAGCCAAATGGGACGTGACCACGGCCCTCTGAAAGGGTTTATAATCCTGTAACTACCTGCACCGACACCCAAAAATGACAATAGCGGGGATTCAGAGTCGTTGTAAAAGGAGCAATTTTGAGAAAAAACATGTATTTTGAACAACCCAGATACTCAGCGATCCTGTCTCACCACCCTCATCCCTTCAAATGGTTCGCTGTCTCACCACCCTCATCCCTTAAAATGGATCGCTGTCTCACCACCCTCATCCCTTCAAATGGTTCACTGTTCTAACCAATCCCTTCAAATAGTTCGCTGTCTCACCACCCTCATCCCTTCAAATGGTTCACTGTCTCACCACCCTCATCCCTTCAAATGGATCGCTGTCTCACCACCCTCATCCCTTCAAATGGATCGCTGTCTCACCACCCTCATCCCTTCAAATGGTTCGCTGTCTAACCACCCTCATCCCTTCAAATGGTTCGCTGTCTCACCACCCTCATCCCTTCAAATGGTTCGCTGTCTCACCACCTCATCCCTTCAAATGGTTCCTAGCCACCCTCATCCCCTTCAAATGGTTCGCTGTCTCACCACCATCCCTTCAAATGGATCGCTGTCTAACCACCCTCATCCCTTCAAATGGTTCGCTGTCTCACCACCCTCATCCCTTCAAATGGTTCGCTGTCTCACCACCCTCATCCCTTCAACCCTCATCCCTTCAAATAGTTTGCTGTCTCACCACCTCTCATCCTTCAAATGGTTAGCTGTCTCACCACCCTCATCCCTTCAAATGGATCGCTGTCTCACCACCCTCATCCCTTCAAATGGTTCGCTGTCTCACCACCCTCATCCCTTCAAATAGTTTAGCTGTCTAACCACCTCATCCCTTCAAATGGTTCGCTGTCTCACCACCCTCATCCCTTCAAATGGATAGCTGTCTCACCACCCTCATCCCTTCAAATGGATCGCTGTCTCAACACCCTCATCCCTTCAAATGGATCGCTGTCTCAACACCCTCATCCCTTCAAATGGATCGCTGTCTCACCACCCTCATCCCTTCAACTGGTTTGCTGTCTCACCACCCTCATCCCTTCAAATGGTAAGATGTTTCACCACCCTCATCCCTTCAACTGGTTAGCTGTCTCACCACCCTCATCCCTTCAAATGGATCGCTGTCTCACCACCCTCATCCCTTCAAATGGATCGCTGTCTCACCACCCTCATCCCTTCAAATGGTTCGCTGTCTCACCACCCTCATCCCTTCAAATGGTTCGCTGTCTCACCACCCTCATCCCTTCAAATGGTTCGCTTGTCTCACCACCCTCATCCCTTGTCTCACCACCCTCATCCCTTCAAATGTCTTGTCTCCCACCCTCATCCCTTCAAATGGTTCGCTGTCTCACCACCCTCATCCCTTCAAATAGTTCGCTGTCTCACCACCCTCATCCCTTCAAATAGTTCGCTGTCTCACCACCCTCATCCCTTCAAATGGATCGCTGTCTCACCACCCTCATCCCTTCAAATGGATCGCTGTCTCACCACCCTCATCCCTTCAAATGGATCGCTGTCTCACCACCCTCATCCCTTCAAATGGTTCGTTGTCTCACCACCCTCATCCCTTCAAATAGTTCGCTGTCTCACCACCTTCATCCCTTCAAATAGTTCGCTGTCTCACCACCTCATCCCTTCAAATAGTTCGCTGTCTCACCACCCTCATCCCTTCAAATAGTTCTGCTGTCTCACCACCCTCATCCCTTCAAATGGATCGCTGTCCCACCACCCTCATCCCTTCAAATGGATAAATGGATGCATCAAATTGGAAATGTGGGGAAATGATCTGTAAACCAAACCTTGACGTGAAGCATGATGAATACAGTTAGTGTGTAAGGGCACTGTTTCATCATCATGCTACAGGAAAATGTGTTTGTCATGTTGGTATGATGACATGGGTATGGAATGGGGGCAGATAAGATCATCACCTGGATTACAATACTGGATCACTCAGCACCTCCTCCACTAGATCACAATACTGGATCACTCAGCACCTCCTCCAGCACCTCCACCTCCACTAGATCACAATACTGGATCACTCCAGCACCTCCTCCACCTAGATCACAATACTGGATCACTCAGCACCTCCTCCACTAGATCACAATACTGGATCACTCAGCACCTCCTCCACTGATGGTATCTTCACCTAAATGACACTGAGCTGATGAGATAATGGTAGGACATCTTCACCTAAATGACACTGAGCTGATGGTAGGACATCTTCACCTAAATGACACTGAGCTGATGGTAGGACATCTTCACCTAAATGACACTGAGATAATGGTCGGACATCTTCACCTAAATGACACTGAGATAATGGTAGGACATCTTCACCTAAATGACACTGAGTCTGGAAGTTTACCGTGAAGGTTCTCAAACTATTCATTCTCCATTCGATGAATGTTAAGCCATGTTTTCTTAAACAGCTAATCTTAATTTGTTCATAGATGCTAAAGGCAATGCAACCTAAAGTCAGTATGGTTTGTAAAATGTATATTGTATAGCTTTTCTGTGTTTTTAAAGGCTTCTAGTTGTAAAAATTGATATGTTTTGTAAATATCAAGAAGGAGATGGAGGTTTGTACCTGTCAGTAACCGAGTTGTTCTCCATCCTGGATTTGATGTGAACGCCAGTCTGTTTGTGCTGTCATGCCAACCCCTCACCACTCATTGTCACATGGCTTGACAATGACCAATGGGGTTGGCAGGAGCACAAACAGATCAGGGACAAGGCTAGATGTTATGTAGCATAATGTTCATCCCTGTAATGTAGTAATGACAGATCTGAGACCAGGTTAGATGTTATGGTAGCATAATGTTCAACCCTGTAATGTAGTAATGACAGATCTGGGACCAGCCTAGATACTATGTAGATTAATGTTCAGCCCTGTGATGTAGTAATGTAGCCACACATAGGTTTAGCTGCCATGGTATCTGTTACCCTCAAATCTCAAGATACAACCCTCTTCATGTATTTCAATGAGTTTAATTGCGTGTGTGTGTGTGTGTGTGTGTGTGTGTGTGTGTGTGTGTGTGTGTGTGTGTGTGTGTGTGTGTGTGTGTGTGTGTGTGTGTGTGTGTGTGTGTGTGTGTGTGTGTGTGTGTGTGTGTAAAAAATAAAATTCAAATAAATATTACTTGTACATTCATCGTTGTGGACATTCACAGGACACATTCACTTCGTTTTGTCATCGTGATTGGACATGTTGCTGTTGCATGTTGGAAAAACACCAATCAAAGGGCTCTGCACCCTTCTACGCAATCAACCAGGTGGTACTGTCAGCTGGGTATTGTAGTCCTGCTCACAAGTTATTGCTCTTTTCCAGAACTACAAACATGGCTGTTGGATTTGTGAATTGAGACTTTTTAATCACTGCCTTTCAGACACTGTGAATTTTTTGCTACTCTATATTTTTGTATATTGTACATTGTAAAAAATGAATAAAAATTAACTTTGGTGCCAAACATGTCAACTGTGCCCTTCTACATTCACTAGGAAGCTTGGTTGATCACTCCATTGTAATTCAGAGCCTCACTAAATCACTAGGAAGCTTGGTTAATTACTCCAGTTAGCCTCACTAAATCACTAGGAAGCTTGGTTGATCACTCCATTGTAAAGACACTACCATTCAGTTAGCCTCACTAAATCACTAGGAAGCTTGGTTGATTACTCCATTGTAAAGACACTACCATTCAGTTAGCCTCACTAAATCACTAGGAAGCTTTGTTGATTCCTCCATTGTAAAGACACTACCATTCAATTAGCCTCTTGCTCTTTCCCTACAGTCACCATGTATTCATACTGTATTTGTGCTGAGGCCGACTTCAGTCTTCCTACATATATGGTACATGGCAACAAGAAGCATAGAGTTGGCCAACACATACAGTACAGGATGGATACAATCAAATGTCTTTTACAAAGCCCTTTTTACATCAGCAGTTGTCCGAAAGTGATTTACAGACACCCAGCCTAAAACCCCAAAGAGCAAGCAATGCAGATGTAGAAGCATGGTGGCTAGGAACAACTCCATAAAGGCAAGAATCTAGGAAGAAACCTAGAGAGGAGCCAGGCTCTGAGAGGTGGCCAGTCCTCTTCTGGCTGTACCGGGTAGAGAGGAGCCAGGCTCTGAGAGGTGGACAGTCCTCTTCTGGCTGTACCGGGTAGAGAGGAACCAGGCTCTGAGAGGTGGCCAGTCCTCTTCTGGCTGTACCGGGTAGAGAGGAGCCAGGCTCTGAGGGGTGGCCAGTCCTCTTCTGGCTGTACCGGGTAGAGAGGAGCCAGTCTCTGAGAGGTGGCCAGTCTTCTTCTGGCTGTACTGGGTAGAGAGGAACCAGTCTCTGAGGGTGGCCAGTCCTCTTCTGGCTGTACCGGGTAGAGGGAACCAGTCTCAGAGGGTGGCCAGTCCTCAGAGGAGGAACCAGTCTCAGAGGGTGGCCAGTCCTCTTCTGGCTGTACCGGGTAGAGAGGAACCAGTCTCAGAGGGGTGGCCAGTCCTCTTCTGGTTGTACCGGGTAGAGATATGAGTAGGTGTGGCCATTAAAGCCAGAACACAAGACTATAATTACCATACATCATACACACACTGTCTCCAACTGACTGTGTCCAGTGCTGTGTGAGTCCCAGCTTGTCTGTTTCATCACCAGTACTGTGTGAGTCCCAGCTTGACTGTTTCATCACCACCCAGCTTGACTGTTTCATCACCAGTACTGTGTGAGTCCCAGCTTGACTGTTTCATCACCAGTACTGTGTGAGTCCCAGCTTGACTGTTCCAGCACCAGTACTGTGTGAGTCCCAGCTTGACTGTTTCATCACCAGTACTGTGTGAGTCCCAGCTTGACTGTTTCATCACCACCCAGCTTGACTGTTTCATCACCAGTACTGTGTGAGTCCCAGCTTGACTGTTTCATCACCAGTACTGTGTCAGTCCCAGCTTGACTGTTTCATCACCAGTACTGTGTGAGTCCCAGCTTGACTGTTTCATCACCAGTACTGTGTGAGTCCCAGCTTGACTGTTTCATCACCAGTACTGTGTGAGTCCCAGCTTGACTGTTTCATCACCAGTACTGTGTGAGTCCCAGCTTGACTGTTTCATCACCAGTACTGTGTTAGTCCCAGCTTGACTGTTTCATCACCAGTACTGTGTGAGTCCCAGCTTGACTGTTTCATCACCAGTACTGTGTGAGTCCCAGCTTGACTGTTTCATCACCAGTACTGTGTTAGTCCCAGCTTGACTGTTTCATCACCAGTACTGTGTGAGTCCCAGTTTGACTGTTTCATCACCAGTACTGTGTGAGTCCTAGCTTGACCACTTTGCTTGTATTGCTTACAAGTGTCTCACTGAATGGTATCAGATTGTTATTACTACTGAGACACACCACCATTGACCCCTCGTTCCGAAACCTGTCAGAGAGAATCCAGATCCACACTGACTTGTGATGCTACGGTCCTCTCTTTCCCCTCCAACACATCCTAGCGTGAGATCAAGGTTGACTTTGGCTTTGCTTCGGCATTCACACGGTGTTATGCACTATTTGACGCCCAAGATAAATTGTGTGAAACCTGTCACCTGCAATCAACCAATTCATGCACAACCTGGCATGAACTCCAGTACGCATGCACAAATAGTACGCATGCACACACACACAATCTCTTTCTCGCTCTCACACAAATAAACACACACACTCTCTCTCTCTGTCTCTCCCCCTGTCTCTATCTTTTTCTCTTTGTTTGCATCTGTCTGTCTGTCTGTCTGTCTGTCTGTCTGTCTGTAAGTCTGTAAGTCTGTCTGTCGGGTGTGTGAAAAACATCCTTCCAGACAGACCAGACCTTGTTGCTACAATGGCTGTGTTTACACCGGCAGTCCAATTCTGATATTTTGAAATTAATTGGTCTTTAGACCAATCAGATCAGATCTCTTGTCAATCATTGGACAAAATATCTAAATTGGACTACCTGTATAAACGCAGCCAATGACAAAGCAAAGCCCTCCAGAGGCATGCTGGGATATTTATGGAGCTGAGGTAAGGAGGATGGCCTATAGCCAGCCTCAAGGTATCTCACGGAAACTGGACAGGGCTTTTTCACCATCCTGTACTAGCCAGCTAAAGCACCAACCCAGATCAGTAAACTTTAAAACATGCTTTTAACCTTTATATCAGCCTTAAAATGTATCATTCAGCCCCTAAAGTCATACCTCAGCCCCGAGAGTCGTACCTCGGCCCCTAGAGTCGACCTCGGCCCCTAGAGTCGACCTCGGCCCCTAGAGTCTTACCTCCGGCCCCTAGAGTCTTCAGCCCCTAGAGTCTTACCTCAGCCCCTAGAGTCTTACCTCGGCCCCTAGAGTCTTACCTCGGCCCCTAGAGTCTTACCTCGGCCCCTAGAGTCTTACCTCGGCCCCTAGAGTCTTACCTCGGCCCCTAGAGTCTTACCTCGGCCCCTAGAGTCTTACCTCGGCCCCTAGAGTCTTACCTCGGCCCCTAGAGTCTTACCTCGGCCCATAGAGTCGTACCTCGGCCCCTAGTCTTACCTCGGCCCCTAGAGTCTTACCTCGGCCCCTAGAGTCGTACCTCGGCCCTTAGAGTCGTACCTCGGCCCTTAGAGTCATACCTCGGCCCCTAGAGTCTTACCTCGGCCCCTAGAGTCTTACCTCGCCCCCTAGAGTCTTACCTCGGCCCCTAGAGTCGTACCTCGGCCCCTAGAGTCGTACCTCGGCCCCTAGAGTCTTACCTCGGCCCCTAGAGTCGTACCTCGGCCCCTAGAGTCTTACCTCGGCCCCTAGAGTCATTCCTCGGCCCCTAGAGTCTTACCTCGGCCCCTAGAGTCCGTACCTCGGCCCTAGAGTCGACCTCAGGCCCCTAGAGTCGTACCTCGGCCCTAGAGTCTTACCTCGGCCTAGAGTCTTACCTCGGCCCTAGAGTCGTACCCTCGGCCCCTAGTCTTACCTCGCCCCTAGAGTCTTACCTCGGCCCCTAGAGTCGTACCTCGGCCCCTAGAGTCTTACCTCGGCCCTTAGAGTCGTACCTCGCCCCCTAGAGTCTTACCTCGGCCCCTAGAGTCTTACCTCGCCCCTAGAGTCTTACCTCGGCCCCTAGAGTCTTACCTCAGCCCCTAGAGTCGTACCTCGGCCCCTAGAGTCGTACCTCGGCCCCTAGAGTCTTACCTCGGCCCTAGAGTCGTACCTCGGCCCTAGAGTCGTACCTCAGCTAAGTCGTACCCCTAGAGTCTTACCTCGGCCCCTAGAGTCTTACCTCGGCCCCTAGAGTCTTACCTCGGCCCTAGAGTCGTACCTCGGCCCTAGAGTCTTACCTCGGCCCCTAGAGTCGTACCTCGGCCCCTAGAGTCGTACCTCGGCCCCTAGAGTCGTACCTCGGCCCCTAGAGTCGTACCTCGGCCCCTAGAGTCTTACCTCGGCCCTAGAGTCTTACCTCGGCCCTAGAGTCTTACCTCGGCCCCTAGAGTCTTACCTCAGCCCCTAGAGTCTTACCTCAGCCCCTAGAGTCTTCCTCGGCCCCTAGAGTCTTACCTCATCCCCTAGAGTCTTACCTCGGCCCTAGAGTCGTACCTCGGCCCCTAGAGTCGTACCTCGGCCCTAGAGTCTTACCTCGGCCCTTAGAGTCGTACCTCGGCCCCTAGAGTCTTACCTCGGCCCCTAGAGTCTTACCTCAGCCCCTAGAGTCTTACCTCAGGCCCCTAGAGTCTTACCTCGGCCCCTAGAGTCATTCCTCGGCCCCTAGAGTCTTACCTCGGCCCCTAGAGTCGTACCTCGGCCCCTAGAGTCTTACCTCGGCCCCTAGAGTCTTACCTCGCCCCCTAGAGTCGTACCTCGGCCCCTAGAGTCTTACCTCGGCCCCTAGAGTCGTACCTCGGCCCTAGAGTCTTACCTCGGCCCCTAGAGTCATACCTCGGCCCCTAGAGTCTTACCTCGGCCCCTAGAGTCTTACCTCGCCCCTAGAGTCGTACCTCGGCCCCTAGAGTCTTACCTCGGCCCCTAGAGTCTTACCTCGGCCCCTAGAGTCTTACCTCGGCCCCTAGAGTCGTACCTCGGCCCCTAGAGTCGTACCTCGGCCCCTAGAGTCTTACCTCGGCCCCTAGAGTCGTACCTCGGCCCCTAGAGTCGTACCTCGGCCCCTAGAGTCGTACCTCAGCCCCTAGAGTCGGACCTCGGCCCCTAGAGTCTTACCTCGGCCCTAGAGTCGTACCTCGGCCCCTAGAGTCGTACCTCGGCCCCTAGAGTCTTACCTCGGCCCCTAGAGTCTTACCTCGGCCCCTAGAGTCGTACCTCGGCCCCTAGAGTCGTACCTCGGCCCTAGAGTCGTACCTCGGCCCTAGAGTCGTACCTCGGCCCCTAGAGTCGTACCTCGGCCCCTAGAGTCTTACCTCGGCCCCTAGAGTCGTACCTCGGCCCCTAGAGTCTTACCTCGGCCCCTAGAGTCTTACCTCGGCCCTAGAGTCTTACCTCGGCCCTAGAGTCGTACCTCGGCCCCTAGAGTCGTACCTCGGCCCCTAGAGTCGTACCTCGGCCCCTAGAGTCGTACCTCAGCAGTTATCACATCTAGTGTATATGTCACCCTGCATTTAGTAAATACCCTCATTCATCACAGACCTACAATATGAAGGACTCAAAAGTTGTTGTTTTTTCAATTACTCAACTGAAAATGCGTTGTATTATTAAGTATATCCCCTGATGCCTCTTAGAAAACAATTCAAACACATTTACATACAGTCATAACTTACCAGGCCAACATGAGTCTGGCAGCCAAAGTGACCGAGACATTTCATGAGGATGGTGACTCAATATTATGATTGATGGTGTTTGTATTAAGTCCTGATGGATTGTGATAGTATTTTAATGAGCTGGGCTGTGTATTGGCTTTCCCATTAAATAGAAGGAAACCATCCATTTCCTAACAGATGTTGTAGATTAGAGGGTGGTTGAGGACGTCCTGTGGTGTGTGTGTGTGTGTGTGTGTGTGTGTGTGTGTGTGTGTGTGTGTGTGTGTGTGTGTGTGTGTGTGCACTGTGTTGTGTGCGTGTGTGCGTGTGTGCGTGTGTGCGTGCGTGCGTGCGTGCGTGTGTGCGTGTCTACAGAGATCAGTCAGACAGTGTATCAATGATAATCCACATGTTCACTATGTTCATACAACCTGAAACGACATCCTACATCCTGTTTTTTACCCTCATCGTTCTCTAGGATGTTTCCACGCTTGAGTCTATTTGATTTACCACTATAATGGTGAGTCATACACACACACACACACACACACACACACACACACACACACACACACAGTCTCCCCCTCCAAGGAAACCTCTCTCTGATGGAAGGAACAGCCCTCCTGGTTCTCTATGCCAAGCAGCCTCTGATGGGAGGAACAAACCTCCTGGTTCTCTATGCCAAGCAGCCTCTGATGGGAGGAACAAACCTCCTGGTTCTCTATACCAAGCAGCCTCTGATGGGAGGAACAAACCTCCTGGTTCTCTATGCCAAGCAGCCTCTGATGGGAGGAACAAACCTCCTGGTTCTCTATACCAAGCAGCCTCTGATGGGAGGAACAAACCTCCTGGTTCTCTATGCCAAGCAGCCTCTGATGGGAGGAACAAACCTCCTGGTTCTCTATACCAAGCAGCCTCTGATGGGAGGAACAAACCTCCTGGTTCTCTATGCCAAGCAGCCTCTGATGGGAGGAACAAACCTCCTGGTTCTCTATACCAAGCAGCCTCTGATGGGAGGAACAAACCTCCTGGTTCTCCATGCCAAGCAGCCTCTGATGGGAGGAACAAACCTCCTGGTTCTCCATGCCAAGCAGCCTCTGATGTGAGGAACAAACCTCCTGGTTCTCTATTCCAAGGTGACTATAACAAATCCCTCAGGTACTATACCAGGCATATGGCGAAAACAAGCAGAATTAAATGTTATTTTCTGTTAAAAAATATATATACACTTTGAATACTAATAACATGACTTAAATGTAAATGTAATGTAATGTGTACAGTTGAAGTCATAAGTTTACATACACCTTAGTCAAATACATTTAAACTCAGTTTTTTACAATTCCTGACATTTAATCCTCGTAAAAATCTGCCTGTCTTTGGTCAGTTAGGATCACCACTTTATTTTAAGAATGTAAAATGTCAGAGTAATAGTCGAGAGGGATTTATTTAAGCTTTTATTTCTTCCAACACGGGTAGCCTTCCACAAGCTTCCCACAATAAGTTGGGTATATTTTGCCCATTCCTCCTGCTGGTGTAACAGAGTCAGCTTTGTAGGCCTCCTTGCTCGCACACGCCTTTTCAGTTCTGCCCACAGATTTTCTGTAGAATTGAGGTCAGGGCTTTGTGATGGCCACTCCAATACCTTGACTTTGTTGTCCATAAGCCATTTTGCCACAACTTTGGAAGTATGCTTGGGGTCATTGTCCATTTGGAAGACCCATTTGCAACTTCCTGACTGATGTCTTGAGATGTTGCTTCAATATATCCACTTAATGTTCTTTCCTCATGATGCCATCTATTTTGTGAATGGCACTAGTCCCTCCTGCAGCAAAGCACCCCCACAACATGATGCTGCCACCCCGTGCTTCATGGTTGGGATGGTGTTCTTCGGCTTGCAAGCCTCCCCTTTTTCCTCCAAACGTAATGATGGTCATTATGGCCAAACAGTTCTATTTTTGTTTCATCAGACCAGAGGACATGTCCCCATGGGCAGTTAGAAACCCGTAGTCTGGCTTTTTATGGTGGTTTTGGAGAAGTGGCTTCTTCCTTGCTGAGCGGCCTTCAGGTTATGTCGATATAGGACTTGTTTTAATGTGGATATAGATACTTTTGTACCTGTTTCCTCCAGCATCTTCACAAGGTCCTTTGCTGTTGTTCTGGGATTGATTTGCACTTTTCGCACCAAAGTACATTCATCTCTAGGAGACAGAACGCATCTCCTCCATGAGCGGTATGACAGCTGCGTGGTCCCATGGTGTTTATACTTGCGTACTATTGTTTGTACAGATGAACGTGGTACCTTCAGGCATTTGGAAATTGCTCCCAAGGATGAACCAGACTTGTGGAGGTCTACAATTATTTTTCTGAGGTCTTGGCTGATTTCTTTTGCTTGACATCATGGGAAAATCAAAGAGGCACTGAGTTTGAAAGTAGGCCTTGAAATACATCCACAGGTACACCCCCAATTAACTCAAATGATGTCAATTAGCCTATCAGAAGCTTCTAAAGCCATGACATCCTTTTCTGGAATTTCCAAGCTGTTTAAAGGCAAAGTCAACTTAGTGTATGTAAACTTCTGACCCACTGGAATTGTGATAAAGTGAATTATAAGTGAAATAATTTGTCTGTAAACAATTGTTGGAAAAAGGACTTGTGTCATGCACAAAGTAGAAGTCCTAACCGGCTTGCCAAAACTATAGTTTGTTAACAATACATTTGTGGAGTGGTTGAAAAATGAGTTTTAATGACTTCAACCTGAGTGTATGTAAACTTCCGACTTCAACTGTATGCATAGGTCCAATCATTTAGAAATGTAGATTAGGTACCTTGATCTAGGAATAGTCACACCATCCCTTTAGGACCGGGAGGAAGGAACGCATCCCAAATGGCATCCTATTCCCTATGTAGTGCACTATATTGCTCTGGTTCCACTGCCCATGCTAATAATAATGTGAAGATGAATGTTAATGCCAAGGTAATGCTGTTAGTACCATTCCACAGCACATCAAGCTGTTATCTAAATGGATCAATGGAGGATGCACCACAGGTGCAGTGTCCCCAAATGAATCATAGACTCAGAGAACATTAGCTCCTCGGATAAAGACAACGTTAGTTCTAGTCAGCTAGGCTGCTTCCCAAATAGCACCCTTTTCCGTTCACAGTGCGCTACTTTGGATCAGCGCCCTATGGATATTGATCAAAAGTAGGGCACTAAATAGGGAATAGGGTGCCATTTGGGACGTAAACCTAGTCATTTCAGCATGTGATTGAGAATATAAACTCAGTCATCCCCTTCATCCCGGCTGATGCATAGGGCAGCATTTATAAAGACCTGGGGAAATGATGAGCTGAAATAGCCATATACAGAGGTGTGTGTCTATCAGCAACAGGTTGTGTTTGGTAAATCATCCAACCCATCCTCCCTTTATTTCCATTCACATTAAAACAAATAGTGATGTGATTTTCACCAGTTCAGATTTAAAAACACATCCAGAAAGAGGAGCTGATGGGAGTACCATAGGGAGGGAGGGAGGGAGGGAGGGAGGGAGGGAGGGAGGGAGGGAGGGAGGGAGGGAGGGAGGGAGGGAGGGGAGGGAGGGAGGGAGGGAGGGAGGGAGGGAGGGAGGGAGGGAGGGAGGGAGGGAGGGAGGGAGGGAGGGAGGGAGGGAGGGAGAGAAAGAGAGAAAGAGAGAAAGAGAGAAAGAAAGAGAAAGAGAGAAAGAGAGGGGAGGGAGAGGTAAGGGTAGAAGCAGTAGGAGTATAACTGCTACACCTGACACCCAGACAACAGATATCATGAATCTATTAAATGTAGTCTGCTATAGGTGGGAATGCTTGTTTGTGTGTGCGTATGGTGTGTGTGTGTGTGTGTGTGTGTGTGTGTGTGTGTGTGTGTGTGTGTGTGTGTGTGTGTGTGTGTGTGTGTGGGGTGTGTGTGTGTGTGTGTGTGTATTTGGGGGTGAACAAAAAACCTTTCATAAGATGGTAGAAGGCATAGAACAGATTGCAGAGGGAGATGGAGGGTGGAATGGGGTTGGCGTGGTGACAGCGTGATAAGACATGCTGAAACCTCTGTTAATCTGCCACTCAACACAGGCCTCAGGAATTCACCTCACCTGAACCCCCCCTCTCTCTCCACACACACACACACACACACACACACACACACACACACACACACACACACACACACACACACACACAGTCAGTCAGTCACATCTTCATATTGTTTATTCTCTACAGTGCTACAGTCTGTTAATTTCATCTAACAACAATAACTTCAAACCCCCTCAATCTCTTATGAATAAATATGAGGCATTTCGTTTTCTGAATCACTTACCCAGAACAGTACAAACGTCCATCAGCGTTTCTCAGTTTGTCGACCACAGCAAAAACCTTTAATGTTGTGGTCCATGGAAAACCAGAAGATTGATGATCCAAGCTGTAGTCTTTCTGTTTCTATAGTCTCTCTAGCTAGTTTGATTGCAGCACTAACCTAAGCAGTACAGGATTAAATCAGGTGACATTCGGCCAAAGACAATGATGAGGGAGGGACAGGTTACAGGGAACAGAACCCGTGTCATCATACAGAACAAACTGCCTTCTGCTGCTTATGTTGTCCTACATTCTGCTTCATGACAGGGTGGAACTCACTGTGTCATTGGGCTCTGGACACACACACACGTACACGTACATACATACACACACGGGCGCGCGCGCACACACACGCACGCACGCACGCACGCACGCACGCACGCACGCACGCACGCACGCACGCACGCACACACACACACACACACACACACACACACACACACACATGGGCACACACACATGCACACACACACACGGGCATACACACTCATACACACACACACACACACACACACACACACATAGGCAAGCAGACACACGGGCCATTTCTGTCAGAAAGAGGAGAATTAGCGATGAGTCTTTTCTAGCACCAGGCCCATAACAAAGAGACCACTTAGGAGGCCAGACACAGATGGCATTGTGGGTCCAGCCGTCACAGTCAGTACCCCCTGTCATCGCCATCGCCCAGTGACACTGACAGACAGGGACCTGAGTCGTGTTCAGCAGGGCACACTTTAGGAAACATTTCTTATTGGACAAGTTCAGGAAGCCTGTGCGTGTTACTCCATTTCAAAACGTTTCCTCCCTACTGAACACAGCCCCAGTGTATCTCTGTTCGCAACACAGTGTAGAATGATCAGCAGGAACACAAGATGTCCAGAGAGTAGCGGCCAGTCTGATTAGATTAGACTAATTAATGGATACTGTATCTACTCTCCACATCTCCCAATAAAAAAACACTCTCCTTCCCCCTACCTTCCTCTGTGACCTTCACAAGATGTCCGTTCTTATCTCCAGTCTCACTGAAACAACGAGTACAAAGTGAATTTACCATTTTGATTGGATTCCAGGGTCTCCATGATTAGCATACTAAGGCTGGTGAAGGGATCTGAGGTCGTAAAATTCGAATTCAACAACAGTATAAAGGTGGTACTACAATAATCCCAGTGAAGTGGGACATCTGCTGGGCAAAATGGTGAACTACACATAAAATGAAACAGCCAAGAGTTTGCATAGGCCTTTACCCCTATCTCTGTCTCTGGTACTGAAAGGAAACCCAGAAGGAAATAGGCTACACACGAGGAGAGGTTTTAAGACTATAGAGACTTCTAGCCACTGGCAGGTCCTAGGTAGGGGGTGAAGATACTGTGATCTGAAGCCAATACTAAAACACAGAGAACCCTGTCCAGATTAGCCCACCCTCAGCATTCCAACTCTCTAACAGCACACAGACATAGGTCATTCCTGCACCCTGTAACAAGTCAATTACAGCTAGTCTCACACAGACAGAGACCTGAGCACCTGTCAACCAATCAATCAAATGTATTTATAAAGCTCTTTTTACATCAGCTGATATCTCAAAGTGCTGTACAGAAACCCAGCCTTTAACCCCAAACAGCAAGCAATTCAGATGTGGAAGCACTGTGGCTTGGAAAAACTCCCTAGAATTGCAAGAACCTTGGAAGAAACCTAGAGAGGAACCAGGCTCTGAGGGGTGGCCAGTCCTCTTCTGGCTGTGCCGGGTGGAGATTATAACAATACATGGCCAACATGTTCAAACGTTCATAGATGACTATAGATCACAGTGGTTGTAGAGAGTGCAACAGGTCAGCATCTCAGGAGTAAATGTCAATTGGCTTTTCATAGCTGAGCATTCAGAGTTCGAGAAAGCAGGTGCGGTAGATAGAGTCGAAAACAGCAGGTCCGGGGACAAGGTAGCATGTCCAGGACAAGGTAGCAGGTCCGGTGAACAGGTCAGGGTTCCATAGCCGGACAAGGTAGCAGGTCCAGGACAAGCCAGGTAGTCCTGAGGGATGGTCCTCGGGGAGGACAGGAATTAGAGGGGAGCATACTTAAATTCCAGGACAAGGTAAGACAGGTCACCAGATAAACAGACTTACCCTCGTCAACATTCCATAGCCGCAGGCAGAACAGTTGAAAACTGAAGCAGCAGCAATGAAACTGCACACCTTGCAGGTGGACTGGGGACAGCAAGAAGTCAAATGCACATGACACATACAGGTAGTCCTGAGGGATGGTCCTACTGGGCTCAGGTCCTCGGGGAGGGACTCTACTGGTTGTTGGGAGAGAGAATTAGATGGAGACCTCTACTGGTTGTTGACAGGCTTGAAATTCACACAGTGACACCGGATAAGACAGGAGAATGACACCAGATATAACAGACTGGTTGTTGACCTTGGTCAGATCACCCCACATAAACTACTGCAGCGTAGATACTGGAGGATGGAGACAGGAGGGGTCAGATCATCTGTCTTTTCACAGGTATGCAGATCATGAGCAGTGAGGATGGTCTAACCCTACAGGCTTGGTCAGATCAACCACTTCACAGAGGATGGTAATGAACTGATCAGATCCGCCCACCTACCCAGCTTGTTAATGAACTGAATTAGGCCTGGCATTAGAGAATGAAACTGCACACCTTGCAGTGGGAGGTAGACGCAGGCATAACAATGGATGGATATTATGGAGCAAGACAGGTTGTTGACATAGGGAATGGTAGAAGGTTGACAGGCTTGGTCAGAACCACTTCACATGACACCTCTACTGGTTGTTGACAGAATGAGGATGGTAGACCTCTACTGGTTGTTGACAGGCTTGGTCAGATCACACTTCACAGTGAGGATGGTAGACCTCTACTGGTTGTTGACAGGCTTGGTCAGATCACCACTTCACAGTGAGGATGGTAGACCTCTACTGGTTGTTGACAGGCTTGGTCAGAGCACCACTTCACAGTGAGGATGGTAGACCTCTACTGGTTGTTGACAGGCTTGGTCAGATCACCACTTCACAGTGAGGATGGTAGACCTCTACTGGTTGTTGACAGGCTTGGTCAGATCACCACTTCACAGTGAGGATGGTAGACCTCTACTGGTTGAAGACAGGCTTGGTCAGATCACCACTTCACAGTGAGGATGGTAGACCTCTACTGGTTGTTGACAGGCTTGGTCAGATCACCACTTCACAGTGAGGATGGTAGACCTCTACTGGTTGTTGACAGGCTTGGTCAGATCACCACTTCACAGTGAGGATGGTAGACCTCTACTGGTTGTTGACAGGCTTGGTCAGATCACCACTTCACAGTGAGGATGGTAGACCTCTACTGGTTGTTGACAGGCTTGACAGTGAGGATGGTAGACCTCTGGTCAGATCACCACTTCACAGTGAGGATGGTAGACCTCTACTGGTTGTTGACAGGCTTGGTCAGATCACCACTTCACAGTGAGGATGGTAGACCTCTACTGGTTGTTGACAGGCTTGGTCAGATCACCACTTCACAGTGAGGATGGTAGACCTCTACTGGTTGTTGACAGGCTTGGTCAGATCACCACTTCACAGTGAGGGTTGTTGACAGGCTTGGTCATGGGATGGTAGTCTACTGGTTGTTGACAGGCTTGGTCAGATCACCACTTCACAGTGAGGATGGTTGACCTCTACTGGTTGTTTTTAGGCTTGGTCAGATCATCACTTCACAGTGAGGATGGTAGACCTCTACTGGTTGTTGACAGGCTTGGTCAGATCACCACTTCACAGTGAGAATGGTAGACCTCTACTGGTTGTTGACAGGCTTGGTCAGATCACCACTTCACAGTGAGGATGGTAGACCTCTACTGGTTGTTGACAGGCTTGGTCAGATCACCACTTCACAGTGAGGATGCGTCTGTTTTCACCACTTCACAGGTTTTACTGGTTGTTGACAGGCTTTTAGATCAACTTCACAGTGAGAGATGGAGGGAGACTGGTTGTTGACAGGCTTGGTCAGTTCATTTCACAGTTACTGGTAGACGTGACAAGGAAGGAAGCTTCTTTCTATTTAATTCTAGTTACTGTAACAGGCAGGTGACCTGCCAGGCCAGGTGACCTTCTATTTTTAGTTACTGTAACGTGCAGGTAATCTTTTTTCTAGTTACTGTAACAGGCAGGTGATCTTCTTTATTCTTTCTAGTTACTGTAACAGGCCAGGTGACCTTCTATTCTAATTACTGTATCATGCAGGTGATTTTCTTTCTAGTTACTGTAACAGGCCAGGTGACCTTCTATTCTAATTACTGTAACATGCCGGTGACCTTCTATTCTAGTTACTGTAGCATGTCGGTGACCTTCTATTCTAATTACTGTAACATGCCGGTGACCTTCTATTCTAGTTACTGTAACATGCCGGTGACCTTCTATTCTAGTTACTGTAGCATGTCGGTGACCTTCTATTCTAATTACTGTAACACGCCAGTGACCTTCTTTCTAGTTACTATAACATGCTGGTGACCTTCTATTCTAGTTATTGTAACAGTCAGGTGACCTTCTATTCTAGTTACTGTACCATGCCGGTGACCTTCTATTCTAGTTACTGTAACATGCTGGTGACCTTCTATTCTAGTTACTGTAACATGCCGGTGACCTTCCATTCTAGTTACTATAACATGCTGGTGACCTTCTATTCTAGTTACTGTAACATGACGGTGACCTTCTATTCTAGTTTCTATAACATGCTGGTGACCTTCTATTCTAGTTACTGTAACATGCCGGTGACCTTCTATTCTAGTTACTGTAACATGCCGGTGACCTTCCATTCTAGTTACTGTAACATGCCGGTGACCTTCTATTCTAGTTACTGTAACATGCCGGTGACATTCTATTCTAGTTACTGTAACATGCCGGTGACCTTCCTTTCTATTTACGGTAACAAGCAGGTGACCTTCTTTTCTAGTTACGGTAACATGCAGGTGGCCTTCTTTCTAGTTACTCTAGCATGCCGGTGGCCTTCTTTCTAGTTACTCTAGCATGCCGGTGACCTTCTTTCTATTTACCGTAGCATGCCAGTTACGGTAACATGCACCTTCTATTCTAGTTACTGTAACATGCTGGTGACATTCTATTCTAGTTACTGTAACATGCTGGTGACATTCTATTCTAGTTACTGTAACATGCTGGTGACATTCTATTCTAGTTACTGTGGTATGTGACATCACAAAGAAACTCATCCCCTCCTGTTTTTCTCCCTAAACCAGCTCTGTGACTCTAGCCCCGCCCTTCTACCTGTCTTCCTTTTATTCCGACAACACCATTGGTCCATCTCATGAGATCACCACTCTCTGACTAACACCCTGGACAGACTCATACCTCTGTCTTATACCTCATATCTCTGTGTGTCTCTGCTCTGTAGCTTCATCTCTCTGTGTGTACAGCATTCTTTCTGATTCTACCCATTTCTGTTTTCATCCATCTCTACCTCAACTTTTTCCTCTCAGTTGCCTTTCTCTATTCTCTCTGTCTCTCTCTCTCTCTCTCTCTCTCTCTTCCGCTCTCTCTCTTTGTAATAGTCTACATTCACCTCTGCTACCTGTGGTCTCACTATGAGTGGTAATCTGTGGACGGAGGAGCAGTTCAACTGTCCTGTGTGCCTGGACCTCCCCAATGAGCCAGTCACCATCCCGTGTGGCCACAGCTACTGCATGGGCTGCATCAAGGACTACTGGAGCAAGGACAACCCTCGCTCCCCTGGAGTCTACAGCTGCCCCCAGTGCCGCCAGACATTCTGTCCCAAGCCCTCCTTGTCCAGGAACACCATGCTGGCAGAGGCCGTGGAGCAGCTCCGCAAGGGGGCCCTCACCACCTCCGCCAGGAGTCCATCCGGAGCGCCCACCGTGCCAACACCATGGGTAGAGCCAAGGAGGTTCCCGTGGTGGTGGTGTCAGCAGGCTGCCAGCCATGGCCGTGCCCTGTGACATGTGCCACGGCGCTGGAGACCAGCGGGCTGCGGTGAAGTCTTGCCTGGTGTGTATGGCGTCCTACTGCGACGCCCACCTGAAACCGCATCAGACGCGGAGTTGAAAAAGCACGAGCTGATTGCGCCCACGGGCAAGCTGGCGCAGAAGATCTGTACCGAGCACAAGTACCTGCAGGAGTTCTACTGTCGTCAGTGCCAGATGTTTGTGTGCTGGCTGTGCACCAGTAACCAGCACAAGGACCATGAGACCAGCTCCACCAAAGCAGAGCGCACGGAGAGACAGGTAAGCCCTCAGACATACAGGGCATTCGGAAAGTATTCAGACCCCTTGATTTTTTCCACATTTTGTTACGTTACAGCCTTATTCTAAATTCATTTAAAAAAAATGTATATTCTCAAACAATATACAAACAATACCCCATAATGACAAAGCGAAAAACAGATTTTTAGGATTTTGTTCAAATGTATTCAAATATAAAACTGAAATATCCCATTTGCATAAAGTTTTCAGACCCTTTGCTCAGTACTTTGTTGAAGCACATTTGGCAGCGATTTCAGCCCTGAGACTTCTTGGTTATGACGCTACAAGCTTGTCACACCTGCATTTCAGGAGTTTCTACTATTCTTCTCTGCATATCGTCTCAAGCTTTGTCAGGTTGGTTGGGGTGTTTCTCCCATTCTTCTCCACAGATCCTATCAAGCTCTGTCAGGTTGGTTGGGGAGCATCGCTACACAGCTATTTTCAGGTCTCTCCAGAGATGTTAGATCGGGTTCAAGTCCGGGCTCTGGCTGGGCCACTCAATGAAATTCATAGACTTGTCCCGAAGCCACTCCTGCATTTTCTTGGCTGTGTGCTTAGTTTTCCCCAGATCTGTGCCTAGACACAATCCTGTCTCGGAGCTCTACGGCCAATTCATTCAACCTAATGACTTGGTTTTTGCTCTGACATGCACTGTCAACTGTGCCTTTCCAAATCATGTCCAATCAATTGAATTTACCACAGTTTGACACCAATCAAGTTGTAGAAACATCTCAAATATGATCAATGGAAACAGGATGCAGCTGAGCTCAATTTCGAGACTCATAGCAAAGGGTCTGAATACTTATGTAAATAAGGTATTTCAGTTTTTTTTCCGCTTCGTCATTGTGCGGTATTGTGTGTAGATTGGTGAATAATTTGTATTTATTTAATCCATTTTAGAATAAGGCTGTAACATAACGAAATGTGGAAAAACTCAAGTGGTCTGAAATACTTCCCGAATGCGCTGTACATGGACACCACCACACCCACCCACTAATGTGATCAACTGTCTGTCCCGCTGAACCAAAGGCTAGTCATTCGCTCTGGGAGCTAACACAAGTCTTCAGGTCTCAGGCAAGGTTACTCATTACAACAAAACAACACCCAATCAGGTCCCGTTATGT
>NW_027011003.1:20000-26935 GCF_036934945.1 Oncorhynchus masou masou | reverse complement strand
CTATATAATGATACCACACCACTATATAATGATACCACACCACTGTCTGTACTGTTCTGTCCTTCTTGGAACTAATTCCACAAATATATTGGATGAAAGTAGTTGGTGCATCTAAGTATTCTCTATATTCATTTTCACCAATCCAGCACCCTGTGGTGATGATTAGGCTATATCTGATTTGTTCATTATCCAATGGGGAAGTAAGCTCGATGACACAGCATGGCCTCAAGGCTTCATGGGGTGAGAATACTCACGTGTGTACGCGCACGCACACACACACACACACAAACACACACACACTCACAACGCCTCAATACTTTATTAAGGGTGTTGTCATTGAGCTGTTCACAACATTGCAGATAGACATTTTTTGACAGAATAGATCTCATTGTCTACCCGACTATGTCAGCTCCATTCACCTCGTTGGATAATTCACCCATCGACTTCCTGGTGAAGTCCTGTCCAAAAGAGCAATCAGCCAATCAAGGCTTAGGACCGAGAAGCATGAGCCTATTTATTAGCTTGCAGCTCGATCATAGCAAATGTTGGCACAGCTAGTAAAGCATTCAAACACACACGCTCAAACACACAGGGGTCCACACGCACACTCAAACACACAGGGTCTTTTTTTACACACAGGGTCGCACACACATACACACACACACACACACACACACAGGGGTCGCACACGCACACACACGCACGCACGCAAGCACGCATGCACGCACACACACACACACACACACACACACTCACACACACACACAGGAGTCGCGCACACACACAAACACAAGAACACACCTACCTGTCTGATCTCCTGGTCTTGGTGTGTGCCAGTGGTCGATGCCAGGAACAAACTGACACCGCTGATATAGTTGTGTGTGTGTGTGTGTGTGTGTTTTTAGTGTGAGTGTGTGACCCCTGTGTGTGTGAGTGTGTGTGTGCAGTGTGTTTCTGAGTGTGTGTGTGGTACCCTGTGTGTTTGAGTGTGTGTGTGTGTGTGTGTGTGTGTGTGTGTGTGTGTGTGTGTGTGTGTGTGTGTGTGTGTGTGTGTGTGTGTGTGTGTGTGTGTGTGTGTGTGTGTGTGTGTGTGTGTGTGTGTGTGTGTTAGGTACAGATGATTTGCTTAGTGTATCCTCTGAGATGCAAAAATACCTTTAATTATAGTAAAGAGACTGCGTTAACATACATCTCAAACTCTCCTTGGAAGTAGATTACATATATCCCCCTCCTCCTAGATTACATATATCCCCCCTCCTCCTAGATTACATATACCCCCTCCTCCTAGATTACATTTCCCCCCTCCTCCTAGATTACATATACCCCCCCTCCTCCTAGATTACATATATCCCCCTCCTCCTAGATTACATATATCCCCTCCTCCTAGATTACATATCCTCTATTCCTCTTAGATTACATATCCCCCCTCCTCCTAGATTACATATACCCCCTCCTCCTAGATTACATATATCCCCCCCCCTCCTCCTAGATTACATATACCCCCTCCCTCCTAGATTACATATATCCCCCTCCTCCTAGATTACATATACCCCCCCTTCTCCTAGATTACATATATCCCCCTCCTCCTAGATTACATATACCCCCCTCCTCCTAGATTACATATATCCCCCTCCTCCTAGATTACATATATCCCCCCTCCTCCTAGATTACATATATCCCCCCTCCTCTAGATTACATATATCCCCCCCTCCTCCTAGATTACATATATCCCCCTCCTCCTAGATTACATATACCCCTCCTCCTAGATTACATATCCCCCTCCTCCTAGATTACATATACCCCCTCCTCCTAGATTACATATATCCCCCCCTCCTAGATTACATATATCCCCCTCCTCCCTAGATTACATATATCCTCTATTCCTCCTAGATTACATATATCCCCCTCCTCCTAGATTACATATACCCCCCTCCTCCTAGATTACATATATCCCCCCCTCCTCCTAGATAACATATATCCCCTCCTCCTAGATTACATATATCCCCCCCTCCTCCTAGATTACATATATCCCCCTCCTAGATTACATATATCCCCCTCCTCATAGATTACATATATCCCCCCTCCTCCTAGATTACATATACCCCCTCCTAGATTACATATATCCTCTATTCCTCCTAGATTACATATATCCCCCTCCTAGATTACATATATACCCCCTCCTCCTAGATTACATATAGCCCCCCCTCCTAGATTACAAATATCCCCCTCCTCCTAGATTACATATATCCCCCTCCTCCTAGATTACATATACCCCCCTCCTCCTAGATTACATATATCCCCCTCCTAGATTACATATATCCCCCTCCTCCTGATTACATATACCCCCCTCCTCCTAGATTACATATACCCCCTCCTCCTAGATTACATATACCCCCCCTCCTAGATTACATATACCCCTCCCTCCTAGATTACATATACCCCCTCCTCCTAGATGACATATACCCCCTCCTCCTAGATTACATATACCCCCCCTCCTCCTAGATGACATATACCTCCCCTCCTCCTAGATTACATATACCCCCCCTCCTCCTAGATTACATATTCCCCCCTCCTCCTCCTAGATGACATATACCCCCTCCTCCTAGATTACATATACCCCCTCCTCCTAGATGACATATACCCCCTCCTCCTAGATGACGTATACCCCCTCCTCCTAGATTACATATACCCCCCTCCTCCTAGATGACATATACCCCCTCCTCCTAGATTACATATCCCCCTCCTCCTAGATTACATATACCCCCTCCTCCTAGATTACATATACCCCCCCTCCTAGATGACATATACCCCCCTCCTCCTAGATTACATATACCCCCTCCTCCTAGATTACATATATCCCCCCTCCTCCTAGATTACATATATCCCCCTCCTCCTAGATTACATATACCCCCCCCCCCCTCCTAGATTACATATACCCCTCCCCTCCTAGATTACATATACCCCCTCCTCCTAGATTACATACATCCCCCTCCTCCTAGATTACATATATCCCCCCTCCTCCTAGATTACATATATCCCCTCCTCCTAGATTACATATATCCCCCCCTCCCTCCTAGATTACATATACCCCCCTCCTCCCAGATTACATATATCCCCCCCTCCTCCTAGATTACATACATCCCCCTCCTCCTAGATTACATACATCCCCCTCCTCCTAGATTACATATATCCCCCTCCTCCTAGATTAAATATATCCCCCTCCAACTAGATTACATATACCCCCTCCTCCTAGATTACATATATCCCCCTCCTCCTAGATTACATATATCCCCCTCCTCCTAGATTACATATACCCCCTCCTCCTAGATTACATATATCCTCTATTCCTCCTAGATTACATATATCCTCCATTCCTCTTAGATTACATTCACCCTCCCTATTCATACCAAATACCAATACCAATTCACTGCAGCTCAGTGTTCAACACCATAGTGGCCTCCAAGCTCATCACTAAGTTAAAGACCCTGGGACCTAAACACCTCCCTCTGCATCTGGATCCTGGACTTCCTGACGTGCTGCACCCAGGTGGTGAGGGAAGGTAACAACACATCTTCCACGCTGATCCTCAACACTGGGGGCCATCAGGGGTGTGTACTTAGTCCCCTCCTTTACTCATTTACATTACATTACATTTAAGTCATTTACATTTAAGTCATTTAGCAGACGCTCTTATCCAGAGCGACTTACAAATTGGTGAATTCACCTTATGACATCCAGTGGAACAGCCACTATACAATAGTGCATCTAAATCATTTAAGGGGGGTGAGAAGGATTACTTTATCCTATCCTAGGTATTCCTTGAAGAGGTGGGGTTTCAGGTGTCTCCGGAAGGTGGTGATTGACTCCGCTGTCCTGGCGTCGTGAGGGAGTTTGTTCCACCATTGGGGGGCCAGAGCAGCGAAGAGTTTTTGACTGGGCTGAGCGGGAACTGTACTTCCTCAGTGGTAGGGAGGCGAGCAGGCCAGAGGTGGATGAACGCAGTGCTCCCTGTTCACCCACGACTGCGTGGCCAAACACGACTCATTAAGCTACTGACGACACAGCAGTGTTAGGCCTGTTCACTGACAACGATGAGACAGCCTATAGGGAGGAGGTCAGAGAACTGGCAGTGTGGTGCCAGGACAACAACCTCTCACTCAACGTCAAAAAATAGAAATGGAGGGCCAAGCACGCCCACATCCCACATCGATGGAGCTGTAGTGGAGCAGGTCGAGAGCTTCAACTTCCTCAGTGTCCACATCACTAAGGACCTATCCTTGGCCCGCACACACCAACACAGTCGTGAAGAGAGCACGACAACGCCTCTTCCCCTTCAGGAGGCTGAATAGATTTGGCACGAGCCCTCAAATCTACAGCTCTACAGCTGCACCATCGAGAGCCTCTTGGCTGTCTGCAGTACTGTTTGGCAACTGCTAGGTATCCGACTTCAAGGCTCTACAGAGGGTAATAACGAAGGCCCAGTACATCACTGGGGCCGAACTCCCAGCCATCCACGGCCTCTATTAAAATAGTTAACCAAATAGCTGACCGAACTATCCTTTTTGCATTTTGACTCATCACATACGCTGCTGCTACTGTTTACTACCTATCACTTTATTCGTAGTTATATGACGATATCTACCTCAATTACCTCGTACATTTGCTTGTGCGCCGAGCACAGCTACATATCCCTTGTATATAGCCAATTTATCGTCACTCGTTGTTCGTCTATTCTAAATTGTATTGAGTGTTTGACTTTCCTATTATTTCTCTATTTTCTTTCTCTCTGCGTTGTTGGTCCGTAAACATTACAAAGCATGTGAAGAATAATATTTGATTTCATTTGACATCCCCCTTCTCTCTTTCCCACCCTTCTCTCTCTGCCTCTCTCTCCCCCTTCTCTCTCTCTGCTTTTCACTCCCCCTTCTCTCTCTCTGCTTCTCTCTCCCCCTTCTCTCTCTCTGCTTCTCTCTCCCCCTTCTCTCTCTCTGCCTCTCTCTCCCCCTTCTCTCTCTCTGCTTCTCTCTCCCCCTTCTCACTCTCTTTCTCTCTCTCCCCCTTCTCTCTCTCTGCCTCTTTCTCCCCCTTCTCTCTCTCTGCTTCTCTCTCCCCCTCTCTCTCTGCTTCTCTCTCCCCTTCTCTCTCTCTGCTTCTCTCTCCCCCTTCTCCCTCTCTCTTTCTCTCTCTCTCCCCTTCTCCCTCTCTTTCTCTCTCTCCCCCCTTCTCTCTGCCTCTCTCTCCCCCTTCTCTCTCTCTGCTTCTCTCTCCCCTTCTCTCTCTCTGCTTCTCTCTCTCCCCCTTCTCCCTCTCTCTCTCTCCCTTCTCTCTCTGCTTCTCTCTCCCCCTTCTCTCTCTCTGCTTCTCTCTCCCCCTCTCTCTCTCTGCTTCTCTCTCTCCTTCTCCCTCTCTTTCTCTCTCTCCCCCTTCTCCCTCTCTTTCTCTCTCCCCCTTCTCTCTCTCTGCCTCTCTCCCCCTTCCCTCTCTCTGCTTCTCTCTCCCCCTTCTCTCTCTCTGCTTCTCTCTCCCCCTTCTCCCTCTCTTTCTCTCTCTCCCCCTTCTCTCTCTCTGCCTCTTTCTCCCCCTTCTCTCTCTCTGCTTCTCTCTCGCCCTTCTCTCTCTCTGCTTCTCTCTCCCCCTTCTCCCTCTCTTTCTCTCTCTCCCCCTTCTCCCTCTCTTTCTATCTCTCCCCCTTCTCTCACTCTGCCTCTCTCTCCCCCTTCTCTCTCTCTGCTTCTCTCTCCCCCTTCTCTCTCTCTGCCTCTCTCTCCCCCTTCTCTCTCTCTGCCTATCTCTCCCCCTTCTCTCTCTCTCTCTCTCCCCCGCTCTCTCTTCCCCTTCTCCCATATATCTTTCTCTCTACTTCTCTCCTCCCTCTCTCCTCTCTCTCTCTCTGTGTGGTTGTCATGGTGACAGCTTGTTCTCTTCACCAGTAACCTGCTGTTCATCAATCACTTAATTACCCATCTTTCCATCCTTCTATCCCTTCATCTCTCTGTCTCTCTATTTTCCTTCTGTTCAATCCATCCCTCCATGTCTATACCATCTCTATTCCCACATTAGTACTGTAGATATTAAAAAATTATATTTAAAAAAAACAAACAAAAAACATTTTCACTTAAAAAAAATTATAATAATTCAGCATAAGTCCTTTTGTGGGCAAAACCCAAACCCAGAAGAAAAGAACAGCAACCTAGCAATACACCAGAAGTGGAAAAAGAGAGAGCCGCAGAACAACAGACCCGGCAGCAAAACAAAAGACCTGGCAGTAAAACAACAGACCCGGCAGCAGAACATCAGACCCGGCAGCAGAACATCAGACCCGGCAGCAGAACATCAGACCCGGCAGCAGAACATCAGACCCTGCAGCAAAACAACAGACCCGGCAGTAAAACAACAGACCCGGCAGCAGAACATCAGACCCGGCAGCAAAACAACAGACCCGGCAGCAAAACAACAGACCCGGCAGTAAAACAACAGACCCGGCAGTAAAACAACAGACCCGGCAGTAAAACAACAGACCCGGCAGTAAAACAACAGACCCGGCAGTAAAACAACAGACCCGGCAGCAAAACAACAGACCCGGCAGCAGGACAACAGACCCGGCAGCAGAACAACAGACCCGGCAGCAAAACAACAGACCCGGCAGCAAAACAACAGACCCGGCAGCGGGACAACAGACCCGGTAGCAAAACAACAGACCTGGCAGCGGGACAACAGACCCGGCAGCAAAACAACAGACCCGGCAGCAGGACAACAGACCCGGCAGCAGAACAACAGACCCGGCAGCGGGACAACAGACCCGGCAGCGGGACAACAGACCCGGCAGCGGGACAACAGACCCGGCAGCAGGACAACAGACCCGGCAGCGGGACAACAGACCCGGCAGCAGAACAACAGACCCGGCAGCAGAACAACAGACCCGGCAGTAAAACAAC
>NW_027011003.1:0-15000 GCF_036934945.1 Oncorhynchus masou masou | reverse complement strand
TGTTATTTTACTAAAATATCATTCCATCCCTTCCTCCACTCCTCCTTTCCCTTTCACTCCTTCACAAGGTTATAGAGATCAAACAAACCTAGTTCACCGTATCCTTCCGTAGTTCACTGTATCCTTCCGTTTGGAATCCCGATCCATGTGAAACGCTGCAACTCGGAAAACAGGCAACCCTCTCATGCTCTCTCTCTCACTCGCTCTCTCGCTGTCTTTCTCGTTCTCTCACCAGCTGTACAGCTCAGAATCTCTTCAGAGAACAAATCCTCTCTCTTTATTCATCCCCTCTTCCATCTCTACCTCTGTCCAGATCTCTCTGTCCGCATTTTAATTAATTTTAATCCCGGGGTAAAGAAGAGAGGGATGAAGGGAGAGGAAGAAAACAGTAAACGAGGAACGAGAAAAAACACCGGTGGAGAAAATTCCCTCTGTAGGTTTTTTCCTGTCCTCCTCCTGTTTTCATTCATCCTCTTATCTCTATCGTTTTACCCTCTCCGTTATTTTGTCTTTCTCCGGGTGGATGGTGGGATTTCTAGCATCAACAGAAGAGAGAGAAGAGGAGTGTGTGTCTGCTTACCATGTGCAGGCTACACTGACTGATACAGAAGGAGACAGAGAGAGAGAGAGAGAGAGAGAGAGAGAGAGAGAGAGGGTGGGAGAGGTAGAGGGAGGGAGCGAGGGTGGGTGGTTAGGAGAGAGAGGAGGGAATGAGAGTGAGTGGGAGTGAGCAAGTGAGAAAGAAAAAAGGTGGATAGAGTGAGAGAGAAAGAGGGAGAGAGGGGGGAGGGACAGAGAGAGAGAGAGAGCGACAGAGAGAGAGAGAGAGAGAGAAAGTGGGAGAGAGGGGGAGAGAGAGAGAGACTCCAGATGCATGTGCCCGGATAGAAACAAAAAAAGAGAAGTCTGAAAGTAGAGAAAGAGGCAGAAGCAAGAAAATAGATAAGCGTGAAGGAAGGAAGTAGAAAATGGATGGAGATTAGGATGAAGGGAGATTAGGATGAAGGGAGATTAGGATGAAGGGAGATTAAGATGAAGGGAGATTAGGATGAAGGGAGATTAGGATGGATGGAAATTAGGATGAAGGGAGATTAGGATGAAGGGAGATTAGGATGAAGGGAGATTAGGATGGATGGAAATTAGGATGAAGGGAGATTAGGATGAAGGGAGATTAGGATGAAGGGAGATTAGGATGAAGGGAGATTAGGATGGATGGAAATTAGGATGAAGGGAGATTAGGATGAAGGGAGATTAGGATGAAGGGAGATTAGGATGGATGGAAATTAGGATGAAGGGAGATTAGGATGAAGGGAGATTAGGATGAAGGGAGATTAGGATGAAGGGAGATTAGGATGGATGGAAATTAGGATGAAGGGAGATTAGGATGAAGGGAGATTAGGATGAAGGGAGATTAGGATGGATGGAAATTAGGATGAAGGGAGATTAGGATGAAGGGAGATTAGGATGAAGGGAGATTAGGATGAAGGGAGATTAGGATGTAGGGAGATTAGGATGGATGGAGATTAGGATGGCTGGAGTGAGTAAACACACACACACACACACACACTGAATCAATGCACACACACACACACACACACACACACACACACACACACACACACACACACACACACACACACACACACACACACACACACACACACACACACACACACACACACACACACACACACACACACACACACACACACACACACACACTATTGTCCTGTGTATGTGTATAGGTTTAGATTAGGGGACGGAACCTCACCATTTGTCTCAATAAAATGATAATAAGGCAGGACAGAGGCAGATTCAGACGAACACACACACACACACACACACACACACACACACACACACACACACACACACTCACACTCTCTCGCACGCACACACACATACGCACGCACACGCACACACACACACAAACTCACTCACACTCTCTCGCACGCACACACACACGCACGCACACACACACACAGGACTGTAAAGTGACTGGTGGTATCTGGTCTACTACTGGTGGTATCTAGTCTACTACTGGTGGTATCTGGTCTAATACTGGTGGTATCTAGTCTACTACTGGTGGTATCTAGTCTAATACTGGTGGTATCTAGTCTACTACTGGTGGTATCTAGTCTAATACTGGTGGTATCTAGTCTACTACTGGTGGTATCTGGTCTAATACTGGTGGTATCTAGTCTAATACTGGTGGTATCTAGTCTAATACTGGTGGTATCTAGTCTACTACTGGTGGTATCTAGTCTACTACTGGTGGTATCTAGTCTACTACTGGTGGTATCTGGTCTAATACTGGTGGTATCTGGTCTAATACTGGTGGTATCTAGTCTAATACTGGTGGTATCTAGTCTACTACTGGTGGTATCTAGTCTAATACTGGTGGTATCTAGTCTAATACTGGTGGTATCTAGTCTACTACTGGTGGTATCTGGTCTAATACTGGTGGTATCTAGTCTAATACTGGTGGTATCTGGTCTACTACTGGTGGTATCTAGTCTACTACTGGTGGTATCTAGTCTAATACTGGTGGTATCTGGTCTACTACTGGTGGTATCTGGTCTAATACTGGTGGTATCTAGTCTAATACTGGTGGTATCTAGTCTAATACTGGTGGTATCTAGTCTAATACTGGTGGTATCTGGTCTAATACTGGGGTATCTAGTCTACTACTGGTGGTATCTGGTCTAATACTGGTGGTATCTGGTCTAATACTGGTGGTATCTAGTCTAATACTGGTGGTATCTAGTCTACTACTGGTGGTATCTAGTCTAATACTGGTGGTATCTAGTCTACTACTGGTGGTATCTAGTCTACTACTGGTGGTATCTGGTCTAATACTGGTGGTATCTGGTCTAATACTGGTGGTATCTAGTCTAATACTGGTGGTATCTAGTCTACTACTGGTGGTATCTAGTCTAATACTGGTGGTATCTGGTCTACTACTGGTGGTATCTAGTCTACTACTGGTGGTATCTAGTCTACTACTGGTGGTATCTGGTCTAATACTGGTGGTATCTAGTCTACTACTGGTGGTATCTAGTCTACTACTGGTGGTATCTGGTCTAATACTGGTGGTATCTAGTCTACTACTGGTGGTATCTAGTCTACTACTGGTGGTATCTAGTCTAATACTGGTGGTATCTAGTCTAATACTGGTGGTATCTAGTCTAATACTGGTGGTATCTAGTATAATACTGGTGGTATCTAGTCTACTACTGGTGGTATCTGGTCTAATACTGGTGGTATCTAGTCTACTACTGGTGGTATCTGGTCTAATACTGGTGGTATCTAGTCTAATACTGGTGGTATCTAGTCTAATACTGGTGGTATCTGGTCTAATACTGGTGGTATCTGGTCTAATACTGGTGGTATCTAGTCTACTACTGGTGGTATCTAGTCTACTACTGGTGGTATCTAGTCTAATACTGGTGGTATCTGGTCTACTACTGGTGGTATCTAGTCTACTACTGGTGGTATCTAGTCTAACACTGGTGGTATCTAGTCTAATACTGGTGGTATCTGGTCTAATACTGGTGGTATCTAGTCTAATACTGGTGGTATCTGGTCTACTACTGGTGGTATCTAGTCTACTACTGGTGGTATCTAGTCTAATACTGGTGGTATCTAGTCTACTACTGGTGGTATCTAGTCTACTACTGGTGGTATCTAGTCTAATACTGGTGGTATCTAGTCTAATACTGGGGTATCTAGTCTACTACTGGTGGTATCTAGTCTACTACTGGTGGTATCTAGTCTAATACTGGTGGTATCTAGTCTAATACTGGTGGTATCTAGTCTAATACTGGTGGTATCTAGTCTAATACTGGGGTATCTAGTCTACTACTGGTGGTATCTAGTCTAATACTGGTGGTATCTGGTCTACTACTGGTGGTATCTAGTCTAACACTGGTGGTATCTAGTCTAATACTGGTGGTATCTGGTCTACTACTGGTGGTATCTAGTCTAATACTGGTGGTATCTAGTCTAATACTGGTGGTATCTGGTCTACTACTGGTGGTATCTGGTCTAATACTGGTGGTGTCTAGTCTACTACTGGTGGTATCTAGTCTAATACTGGTGGTATCTAGTCTAATACTGGTGGTGTCTAGTCTACTACTGGTGGTATCTAGTCTACTACTGGTGGTATCTAGTCTACTACTGGTGGTATCTAGTCTAATACTGGTGGTATCTAGTCTACTACTGGTGGTATCTGGTCTAATACTGGTGGTGTCTAGTCTACTACTGGTGGTATCTAGTCTAATACTGGTGGTATCTGTTCTAATACTGGTGGTATCTAGTCTACAACTGGTGGTATCTGGTCTAATACTGGTGGTATCTAGTCTAATACTGGTGGTATCTAGTCTACTACTGGTGGTATCTGGTCTAATACTGGTGGTATCTAGTCTACTACTGGTGGTATCTGGTCTAATACTGGTGGTATCTAGTCTACTACTGGTGGTATCTGGTCTAATTCTGGTGGTATCTAGTCTAATACTGGTGGTATCTGGTCTAATACTGGTGGTATCTGGTCTAATACTGGTGGTATCTGGTCTAATACTGGTGGTATCTGGTCTAATACTGGTGGTATCTGGTCTAATACTGGTGGTATCTAGTCTACTACTGGTGGTATCTAGTCTACTACTGGTGGTATCTAGTCTACTACTGGTGGTATCTGGTCTACTACTGGTGGTACCTGGTCTAATACTGGTGATATCTGGTCTAATACTGGTGGTATCTAGTCTAATACTGGTGGTATCTAGTCTACTACTGGTGGTATCTAGTCTAATACTGGTGGTATCTAGTCTACTACTGGTGGTATCTAGTCTACTACTGGTGGTATCTAGTCTACTACTGGTGGTATCTAGTCTAATACTGGTGGTATCTAGTCTACTACTGGTGGTATCTAGTCTAATACTGGTGGTATCTAGTCTAATACTGGTGGTATCTAGTCTAATACTGGTGGTATCTAGTCTAATACTGGTGGTATCTGGTCTAATACTGGTGGTATCTAGTCTACTACTGGTGGTATCTAGTCTACTACTGGTGGTATCTAGTCTAATACTGGTGGTATCTAGTCTACTACTGGTGGTATCTAGTCTAATACTGGTGGTATCTAGTCTAATACTGGTGGTATCTAGTCTAATACTGGTGGTATCTAGTCTAATACTGGTGGTATCTGGTCTAATACTGGTGGTATCTAGTCTACTACTGGTGGTATCTAGTCTACTACTGGTGGTATCTAGTCTAATACTGGTGGTATCTAGTCTAATACTGGTGGTATCTAGTCTACTACTGGTGGTATCTAGTCTACTACTGGTGGTATCTAGTCTAATACTGGTGGTATCTAGTCTAATACTGGTGGTATCTAGTCTAATACTGGTGGTATCTAGTCTACTACTGGTGGTATCTAGTCTAATACTGGTGGTATCTGGTCTAATACTGGTGGTATCTAGTCTAATACTGGTGGTATCTAGTCTAATACTGGTGGTATCTGGTCTACTACTGGTGGTATCTAGTCTAATACTGGTGGTATCTAGTCTACTACTGGTGGTATCTAGTCTAATACTGGTGGTATCTAGTCTAATACTGGTGGTATCTAGTCTAATACTGGTGGTATCTAGTCTAATACTGGTGGTATCTAGTCTAATACTGGTGGTATCTGGTCTAATACTGGTGGTATCTAGTCTAATACTGGTGGTATCTAGTCTAATACTGGTGGTATCTAGTCTACTACTGGTGGTATCTGGTCTAATACTGGTGGTATCTAGTCTAATACTGGTGGTATCTAGTCTAATACTGGTGGTATCTAGTCTACTACTGGTGGTATCTGGTCTAATACTGGTGGTATCTAGTCTACTACTGGTGGTATCTAGTCTACTACTGGTGGTATCTAGTCTAATACTGGTGGTATCTAGTCTACTACTGGTGGTATCTAGTCTACTACTGGTGGTATCTAGTCTACTACTGGTGGTATCTAGTCTACTACTGGTGGTATCTAGTCTACTACTGGTGGTATCTAGTCTACTACTGGTGGTATCTAGTCTACTACTGGTGGTATCTAGTCTAATACTGGTGGTATCTAGTCTACTACTGGTGGTATCTAGTCTACTACTGGTGGTATCTAGTCTACTACTGGTGGTATCTAGTCTACTACTGGTGGTATCTGGTCTAATACTGGTGGTATCTAGTCTACTACTGGTGGTATCTAGTCTAATACTGGTGGTATCTAGTCTAATACTGGTGGTATCTAGTCTACTACTGGTGGTATCTAGTCTAATACTGGTGGTATCTAGTCTAATACTGGTGGTATCTAGTCTACTACTGGTGGTATCTAGTCTACTACTGGTGGTATCTAGTCTACTACTGGTGGTATCTAGTCTACTACTGGTGGTATCTAGTCTACTACTGGTGGTATCTAGTCTACTACTGGTGGTATCTAGTCTAATACTGGGGTATCTAGTCTAATACTGGTGGTATCTGGTCTAATACTGGTGGTATCTGGTCTACTACTGGTGGTATCTAGTCTACTACTGGTGGTGTCTAGTCTAATACTGGTGGTATCTAGTCTAATACTGGTGGTATCTGGTCTAATACTGGTGGTATCTAGTCTACTACTGGTGGTATCTAGTCTAATACTGGTGGTATCTAGTCTAATACTGGTGGTATCTGGTCTAATACTGGTGGTATCTAGTCTACTACTGGTGGTATCTGGTCTAATACTGGTGGTATCTAGTCTACTACTGGTGGTATCTAGTCTACTACTGGTGGTATCTAGTCTACTACTGGTGGTATCTAGTCTAATACTGGTGGTATCTAGTCTACTACTGGTGGTATCTGGTCTAATACTGGTGGTATCTAGTCTAATACTGGTGGTATCTAGTCTACTACTGGTGGTATCTAGTCTAATACTGGTGGTATCTAGTCTACTACTGGTAGTATCTAGTCTAATACTGGTGGTATCTAGTCTAATACTGGTGGTATCTAGTCTAATACTGGTGGTATCTAGTCTAATACTGGTGGTATCTAGTCTACTACTGGTGGTATCTGGTCTAATACTGGTGGTATCTGGTCTAATACTGGTGGTATCTAGTCTACTACTGGTGGTATCTAGTCTAATACTGGTGGTATCTAGTCTACTACTGGTGGTATCTAGTCTAATACTGGTGGTATCTAGTCTAATACTGGTGGTATCTAGTCTAATACTGGTGGTATCTGGTCTACTACTGGTGGTATCTAGTCTACTACTGGTGGTGTCTAGTCTACTACTGGTGGTATCTAGTCTAATACTGGTGGTATCTAGTCTAATACTGGTGGTATCTGGTCTACTACTGGTGGTATCTAGTCTACTACTGGTGGTGTCTAGTCTACTACTGGTGGTATCTAGTCTACTACTGGTGGTATCTAGTCTACTACTGGTGGTATCTAGTCTAATACTGGTGGTATCTAGTCTAATACTGGTGGTATCTAGTCTAATACTGGTGGTATCTGGTCTACTACTGGTGGTATCTAGTCTACTACTGGTGGTGTCTAGTCTACTACTGGTGGTATCTAGTCTACTACTGGTGGTATCTGGTCTACTACTGGTGGTATCTAGTCTAATACTGGTGGTATCTAGTCTACTACTGGTGGTATCTGGTCTACTACTGCTGGTATCTAGTCTACTACTGGTGGTATCTAGTCTAATACTGGTGGTATCTGGTCTAATACTGGTGGTATCTAGTCTAATACTGGTGGTATCTAGTCTAATACTGGTGGTATCTAGTCTAATACTGGTGGTATCTAGTCTAATACTGGTGGTATCTAGTCTAATACTGGTGGTATCTAGTCTACTACTGGTGGTATCTGGTCTTGTGATTTGTTACTTAATTGATTGATTCATGTCGCTGATAGGTCAGCGAGACCACATACTGATGAAATGGAAACCAATACCCCAGGCATATTCTAGTCACACAAACACACAACAGGAACACACACACAGAGAACATACACACACTCCCACAGAGCTGTCCCCCTGACCCTCTAAACAAACCGATCGATATCCTAGAGAAAGTAATTAACGCCCAGCAGTTCACCACACCAACGTGTGCACGTGTGTTTGTGTATGCTGTGTGTGTATGTGTGCACATGTGTTTGTGTATGCTGTGAGTGTGTATGTGTGCACGTGTGTTTGTGCACGTGTGTTTGTGTATGCTGTGTGTGTGTATGTGTGCACGTGTGTTTGTGTATGCTGTGTGTGTGTATGTGTGCACGTGTGTTTGTGCACGTGTGTTTGTGTATGCTGTGAGTGTGTATGTGTGCACGTGTGTTTGTGCACGTGTGTTTGTGTATGCTGTGTGTGTGTATGTGTGCACGTGTGTTTGTGTATGCTGTGTGTGTGTATGTGTGCACGTGTGTTTGTGTACGTGTGTTTGTGTATGCTGTGAGTGTGTATGTGTGCACGTGTGTTTGTGCACGTGTGTTTGTGTGCATGTGTGTATGTGTGCACGTGTGTTTGTGTATGCTGTGTGTGTGTGTGCACGTGTGTTTGTGTATGCTGTGTGTGTGTGTGTGCGCATGTGTGTTTGTGTATGCTGTGTGTGTATGTGTGCGTGTGACCTGCAGGATAAATACAATTATTGAATGTACCATCTAGAAACAACAGACTAAGTGGATTTCGACTCGTTACCATATTCTCACATTTTATGGAACGTGCAAATTCCTGCTCTCTCCATCTCTCCCCAAATTTGACTGTAACCACACAACACCCAGGTGGTGCGATGTCGGACAGACAGCACACTGTTACATCTCTCACTTTGTGACTAACAGTCACATATCCTTCATTCCAGCGTGGCGTTCTTCTTCCTAGTTTAGAGACAGTGGTTTAGAGACAGTGGTCTAGAGACAGTGGTCTAGAGACAGTAGTTAAGAGACAGTGGTTTAGAGACAGTGGTCTAGAGACAGTGGTTTAGAGACAGTGGTCTAGAGACAGTGGTCTAGAGACAGTAGTTTAGAGACAGTGGTCTAGAGACAGTAGTTTAGAGACAGTGGTCTAGAGACAGTGGTCTAGAGACAGTGGTCTAGAGACAGTAGTTTAGAGACAGTGGTCTAGAGACAGTGGTCTAGAGACAGTGGTCTAGAGACAGTGGTCTAGAGACAGTGGTTTAGAGACAGTGGTCTAGAGACAGTGGTCTAGAGACAGTGGTTTAGAGACAGTGGTTTAGAGACAGTAGTTTAGAGACAGTGGTCTAGAGACAGTGGTCTAGAGACAGTAGTTTAGAGACAGTTGTCTAGAGACAGCGGTCTAGAGACAGTGGTTTAGAGACAGTAGTTTAGAGACAGTGGTCTAGAGACAGTGGTCTAGAGACAGTAGTTTAGAGACAGTTGTCTAGAGACAGCGGTCTTGAGACAGTGGTTTAGAGACAGTAGTTTAGAGACAGTGGTCTAGAGACAGTGGTCTAGAGACAGTGGTCTAGAGACAGTGGTTTAGAGACAGTGGTTTAGAGACAGTGGTCTAGAGACAGTGGTCTAGAGACAGTAGTTTAGAGACAGTGGTCTAGAGACAGTGGTCTAGAGACAGTGGTTTAGAGACAGTAGTTTAGAGACAGTGGTCTAGAGACAGTAGTCTAGAGACAGTGGTCTAGAGACAGTGGTTTAGAGACAGTGGTTTAGAGACAGTGGTCTAGAGACAGTGGTTTAGAGACAGTGGTCTAGAGACAGTGGTCTAGAGACAGTGGTTTAGAGAGAGTGGTCTAGAGACAGTAGTTTAGAGACAGTGGTTTGGAGACAGTGGTCCAGAGACAGTGGTCTAGAGACAGTGGTCTAGAGACAGTGGTCTGGAGACAGTGGTCTAGAGACAGTGGTCTAGAGACAGTGGTCTAGAGACAGTGGTTTAGAGACAGTGGTCTAGAGACAGTGGTTTAGAGACAGTGGTTTAGAGACAGTGGTCTAGAGACAGTGGTTTAGAGACAGTGGTCTAGAGACAGTAGTCTAGAGACAGTGGTCTAAAGACAGTGGTCTAGAGACAGTGGTCTAGAGACAGTGGTCTAGAGACAGTGGTCTAGAGACAGTAGTTTAGAGACAGTGGTTTGGAGACAGTGGTCTAGAGACAGTGGTCTGGAGACGGTGGTTTGGAGACAGTGGTCTAGAGACAGTGGTTTAGAGACAGTGGTTTAGAGACAGTGGTCTAGAGACAGTGGTCTAGAGACAGTGGTCTAGAGACAGTGGTCTAGAGACAGTGGTTTAGAGACAGTGGTCTAGAGACAGTGGTCTAGAGACAGTGGTCTAGAGACAGTGGTCTAGAGACAGTGGTCTAGAGACAGTGGTTTAGAGACAGTGGTCTAGAGACAGTGGTCTAGAGACAGTGGTTTAGAGACAGTGGTTTAGAGACAGTGGTTTAGAGACAGTGGTCTAGAGACAGTGGTCTAGAGACAGTGGTTTAGAGACAGTGGTCTAGAGACAGTGGTTTAGAGACAGTGGTCTAGAGACAGTGGTCTAGAGACAGTGGTTTAGAGACAGTGGTCTAGAGACAGTAGTTCAGAGACAGTGGTTTAGAGACAGTGGTCTAGAGACAGTGGTCTAGAGACAGTGGTCTAGAGACAGTGGTTTAGAGACAGTGGTCTAGAGACAGTGATTTAGAGACAGTGGTCTAGAGACAGTGGTCTAGAGACAGTGGTCTAGAGACAGTGGTCTAGAGACTGTGGTCTAGAGACTGTGGTCTAGAGACAGTGGTTTAGAGACAGTGGTCTAGAGACAGTGGTCTAGAGACAGTGGTCTAGAGACAGTGGTTTGGAGACAGTGGTCTGGAGACAGTGGTCTAGAGACAGTGGTCTAGAGACAGTAGTGTACAGTAGTTTAGAGGCAGTAGTTTTGAGCCAGTAGTTTAGATCTAAAGGATTAATGGATGGAAAGACAGAGAAACAAAGATGGAGTGAGCGAGACATAGGAGTAGAAGAGAGAAAAACATATTATCTGACATCCCCCCATTAAACTCCTAATCACAGGACAGAGTGATGGGGGAAGATTAGTAGAGAGGAAAGGAGAAAGACAAAGGGGAGAGCAGAAGGAGACTAAGAGAGAGACAGACAGTTGGAGGAAGAGAGATATAGAGAAAGGCATTTGGATGGAGAGAGAGAAATACGGATACAGAAAGTTGGATAGAGGAAGAAAGAGAGACACAGAGACAGACACACAGACAGTTGAAGAGAGAGAGAGAGAGAGAGAGAGAGAGAGAGAGAGAGAGAGGAGAGAAAGAGAGAGAGACAGAGAGAGAGGGAGAGAGACAGCGAGAGAGACAGGGAGACAGAGAGAGAGACAGTTGTATAGAGAGAAAGAGAGAGAGAGAGAGAGACAGTTGTAGAGAGAAATAGAGAACGAGTCACACAGACAGTTGGAGAGAGAGATAGAGACAAACTGATGGAAAGTGGTGTTGGGGGTAAAACATACGACATCATAAAATCCATGTACACAAACAACAAGTGTGCGGTTAAAATTGGCAAAAAACACACACATTTCTTCACACAGGGTCGTGGGGTTAGACAGGGATGCAGCTTAAGCCCCACCCTCTTCAACATATATATCAACGAACTGGCGCGGGCACTAGAAAAGTCTGCAGCACCCGGCCTCACCCTACTAGAATCTGAAGTCAAATGTCTGCTGTTTGCTGATGATCTGGTGCTTCTGTCACCAACCAAGGAGGGCCTACAGCAGCACCTAGATCTTATGCACAGATTCTGTCAGACCTGGGCCCTGACAGTAAATCTCAGTAAGACCAAAATTATGGTGTTCCAAAAAGGTCCAGTCACCAGGACCACAAATACAAATTCCATCTAGACACTGTTGCCCTAGAGCACACAAAAACTATACATACCTTGGCCTAAACATCAGCTCCACAGGTAACTTCCACAAAGCTGTGAACGATCTGAGAGACAAGGCAAGAAGGGCATTCTATGCCATCAAAAGGAACATAAATTTCAACATACCAATTAGATTTGGCTAAAAATACTTGAATCAGTCATAGAGCCCATTGCCCTTTATGGTTGTGAGGTCTGGGGTCCGCTCACCAACCAAGACTTCACAAAATGGGACAAACACCAAATTGAGACTCTGCACGCAGAATTCTGCAAAAATATCCTCAGTGTACAACGTAGAACACCAAATAATGCATGCAGAGCAGAATTAGGCCGATACCCACTAATTATCAAAATCCAGAAAAGAGCAGTTAAATTCTATAACCACCTAAAAGGAAGCGATTCCCAAACCTTCCACAACAAAGCCATCACCTACAGAGAGATGAACCTGGAGAAGAGTCCCTAAGCAAAGCTGGTCCTGGGGCTCTGTTCACAAACACACCCTACAGAGCCCCATGACAGCAGCACAATTAGACCCAACCAAATCATGAGAAAACAAAAAGATAATTACTTGACACATTGGAAAGAATTAACAAAAAAACAGAGCAAACTAGAATGCTATTTGGCCCTACACAGAGAGTACAGCGGCAGAATACCTTGACCACTGTGACTGACCCAAAATTAAGGAAAGCTGGACTATGTACAGACTCAGCGAGCATAGCCTTGCTATTGAGAAAGGCCGTAGGCAGACATGGCTCTCAAGGAAGACAGGCTATGTGCTCACTGCCCACAAAATGAGGTGGAAACTGAGCTGCACTTCCTAACCTCCTGCCCAATGTATGACCATATTAGAGAGACATATTTCCCTCAGATTACACAGATCCACAAAGAATTCGAAAACAAATCCAATTTTGAAAAACTCCCATATCTACTAGGTGAAATTCCACAGTGTGCCATCAGAGCAGCAAGATTTGTGACCTGTTGCCACGAGAAAAGGGCAACCAGTGAAGAACACGCACCATTGTAAATACAACACATATCTATGCTTATTTATTTTATCTTGTGTCCTTTACCATTTGCACATTGTAAAAACACTGTATATATATATAATATGACATTTGTAATGTCTTTATTGTTTTGAAACTTCTGTATGTGTGATGTCTACTGTTAATTTTTATTGTTTATTTCACTTTATATATTATATACCTTACTTGCTTTGGCAATGTTAACATATGTTTCCCATGCCAATAAAGCCCCTTGAATTGAATTGAATTGAATTGACAGACAGACAGTTGGAGAGAGAGATCTATATATATATATATATAGAGAGAGACAGTTGGAGAGAGAGATAGAGACAGACAGACAGTTGGAGAGAGAGATCTATATATATATATATATATATAGAGAGAGAGAGAGAGACAGAGGAATGTATATTTGTATATTTTCTTCTTCAATTTCTTTGGCAATGTTAACATGTGTTTTCCATGACAATAAAGCCCCTTGAACTGAATTGGATTAACAGAGACACACAAACAGTTGGAGAGAGAGCGAGACAGAGACAGAGACAGAGACAGAGAGAGAGAGAGAGAGAGAGAGAGAGAGAGAGAGAGAGAGAGAGAGACAGAGACAGAGACAGAGACAGAGAGAGAGAGAGAGACAGAGACAGAGACAGAGACAGAGACAGAGACAGAGACAGAGACAGAGAGAGAGAGAGAGAGAGAGAGAGAGAGAGAGACAGAGACAGAGACAGAGAGAGAGAGAGAGAGAGAGAGAGAGACAGAGACAGAGACAGAGAGAGAGAGAGAGAGAGAGAGAGACAGAGACAGAGACAGAGACAGAGACAGAGACAGAGACAGAGAGACAGAGAGAGACAGAGAGAGAGAGAGAGAGAGAGAGAGAGAGAGACAGAGACAGAGACAGAGAGAGAGAGAGAGAGAGAGAGAGAGAGACAGAGACAGAGACAGAGAGACAGAGAGAGACAGAGACAGAGACAGAGACAGAGACAGAGAGACAGAGACAGAGACAGAGACAGAGAGAGAGAGAGAGAGAGAGAGAGAGAGAGAGACAGAGACAGAGACAGAGAGAGAGAGAGAGAGAGAGAGAGAGAGAGAGAGAGAGAGAGAGAGACAGAGAGACAGAGAGACAGAGAGACAGAGAGAGACAGACAGACAGACAGACAGACAGACAGACAGACAGACAGACAGACAGACAGACAGACAGACAGACAGACAGACAGACAGACAGACAGAGAGTGGAAACAGGTTATTATGGACTGTAGTTACATAGTGGAAACAGGTTATTATGGACTGTATTTACACCTAATGGAAACAGGTTATCATGGACTGTAGTAACATAATGGAAACAGGTTATTATGGACTGTAGTTACATAGTGGAAACAGGTTATTATGGACTGTAGTTACATAATGGAAACAGGTTATTATGGACTGTAGTTACATAATGGAAACAGGTTATTATGGACTGTAGTTACATAATGGAAACAGGTTATTATGGACTGTAGTTACATAATGGAAACAGGTAATTATGGACTGTAGTTATATAATGGAAACTGTTTATAAATGGACTGTAGTTACATAATGGAAACAGGTTATTTTGCTTGAAATTATTATACAGATTTAGTAATTTACTTGGGTTATTCAAACAAAATTGAATTGAGTAACAACATTTAGACATGATCGACAGATTGACTAAATGTATCTAAGTATTCATGTTTCTCATCAAGGCAAAGGGTTTCTACTTTGAAGAATCTCAAATATAAAATATATTTTGATTAGTTTAATTTTAACACTTTTTGATTACTTCATGATTCCATATGTGTTATTTCATAGTGTTGATGTCTTCACTATTATTCTACCATATAGAAAATTGTACAAATAAAGAAAAAACATTTTTGACTGCATTGTAAATGTTTCTCTCTCTGTCTCTCTCCTCTCTCTCTCTCTCTCTCTGATGTCTTCTAAGTGTTATCCAGTTCTCTGGGGAGCCCTTAGATTTCACAGCTCATAGAGTCCGTAATGAGACTATATTTTGTAACATCCTGTCAAAAATGAATGAAAATGACACAATTAAACTATTGTTTACTTTCCTCATTCTCCCTCCTCTCTTCCTCTCTCTCCAATACGCAACCGAACGAAGT
>NW_027011002.1:0-26955 GCF_036934945.1 Oncorhynchus masou masou | reverse complement strand
CTTCACTGCTTCCGTCATCATGAAGTGCTTTGAGAGACTAGTCAAGGACCAGATCACCTCCACCCTACCTGACACCCTAGACCACTCCAATTTGCTTACCGCCCAAATAGGTCCACAGACAATGCAATCTCAACCACACTGCACACTGCCCTAACCCATCTGGACAAGAGAATACCTATGTGAGAATGCTGTTCATCGACTACAGCTCGGCATTTTGACACCATGTACCCTCCAAGCTCGTCATCAAGCTCGAGACCCTGGGTCTCGACCCCGCCCTGTGCAATTGGGTACTGGACTTCCTGACGGGCGCCCCAGGTGGTGAGGGTAGGTAACAACATCTCCTCCCCTTTGATCCTCAACACTGGGGCCCCACAAGGGTGCGTTCACAGGCCCTCTCCTGTACTCCCTGTTCACCCACGACTGCGTGGCCATGCACGCCTCCAACTCAATCATCAAGTTTACGGACGACACAACAGTGGTAGGCTTGATTACCAACAACGCAGCGAGACGGCCTACAGGGAGGAGGTGAGGGCCCTCGGAGTGTGGTGTCAGGAAAATAACCTCACACTCAACGTCAACAAAACTAAGGAGATGATTGTGGACTTCAGGAAACAGCAGAGAACACCCCCTATCCACATCGATGGAACAGTAGTGGAAAGGGTAGTAAGTTTTAAGTTCCTCGGCATACACATCACAGACAATCTGAATTGGTCCACCCACACAGACAGCATCGTGAAGGTGCAGCAGCGCCTCTTCAGCCTCAGGAGGCTGAAGAAATTCGGCTTGTCACCAAAAGCACTCACAAACTTCTACAGATGCACAATCGAGAGCATCCTGGCGGGGCTGTATCACCGCCTGGTACGGCAACTGCTCCGCCCTCAACCGTAAGGCTCTCCAGAGGTAGTGAGGTCTGCACAACGCATCACCGGGGGCAAACGACTTGCCCTCCAGGACCCTACACCACCCGATGTTACAGGAAGGCCATAAAGATCATCAAGGACAACAACCACCCGAGCCACTGCCTGTTCACCCCGCTATCATCCAGAAGATGAGGTCAGTACAGGTGTATCAAAGCTGGGACCGAGAGACTGAAAAACAGCTTCTATCTCCAAGGCCATCAGACTGTTAAACAGCCACCACTAACATTGAGTGGCTGCTGTCAGACACACTGACTAAACTCCAGCCACTTTAATAATGGGAATTGATGGGAAATTATGTAAAATATATCACCCACACTTTAAACAATGCTACCTAATATAATGTTTACATACTCTTCATTATTCATCTCATATGTATACAGTATATACTGTACTCTATATCATCTACTGCATCTTTATGTAATACATGTATCACTAGCCACTTTAACTATGCCACTTTGTTTACATACTCATCTCATATGTATATACTGTACTTGATACCATCTACTGTATCTTGCCTATGCTGCTCTGTACCATCACTCATTCATATATCCTTATGTACATATCTTCATCCCCTTACACTGTGTATAAGACAGTAGTTTAGGAATTGTTAGTTAGATTACTTGTTGGTTATTACTGCATTGTCGGAACTAGAAGCACAAGCATTTCGCTACACTCGCATTAACATCTGCTAACCATGTGTATGTGACAAATAAAATTTGATTTGATTTGTTGGGTTATCAACCGGTCCTGGCACCGTGGCATCAGACCGAGGCTCCTGCGGTGGAGGAGTGGGTGCAGCACTCCAGCGTTATTGGATATATTTGCGTGGATATATATGAAAATAACATCCTGAAGATTGATTCTCCTACTTAGTTTGACCAGTTTATTCGGCCTGGAATATAACTTTTAAAGTTTTCGTCCGAGTTCGCCTGGACCAGCGCCAGCTTTTGGACATGTGAACTAACCTTTGCTAGCAAAAGCAGCTAATTGACACTAGTAATGGACTTTATGGAACAAAACAACAATTTATTGTGGAACTAGGACTCCTTGCACTGCATTCTGATGAAAGATCATCAAAGGTAAAGTAATATTTATGATGTAATTTCGTATTTCTGTTGACTCCAACATGTCTGGCGAAATATTGTTACATCTTAGCACTGTTTTAGATTATTGCATGGTGATAGAGGAAATTATGGTTGACATGACTAATTATGTATACATTCCAATCAGAACTGACTAGTCAAAATGCTATAATGTACTGTACATGTGAATTTTCTCTCTTGCTCCCATTCCCAATTGTATATAATGTAGTCAGGAGTTTAGTAACAATGAAGGTCTGTTCCTTAGTTCATTCAGTTGTACAATCTCCAGGTGGTGGAACGACCCATCTCCAGATTGTCTAGAATGTTGATTTATACTGACTGGCCTTGACTTCGTGCTGATAACGAAGGCTCCAGAGCTAGAGGGCCCCTCTACTTGTGAAATAGATAGAACGTTTAGAAACGCATTTTCAGTTTATAACCTGTGGAAATATGTGTATGCGGTTAGTACTCTACTTGAATAAACGCTGTTACCTTTGGCTTTTAAGACGGGTCTCGATCTACTTCATGCATAATTAATGAACTTACACGTCATTAATGAATTAGAACGAAAAGCGAATCTGGTTTGGCTATAAAACACATAGGAATTTAGAATTCCTCTATCAATGGTATGCTTTTTCGTAACGTTTAAAAAAATCTGACACAGCGGTTGCATTAAGATCCAATGTATCTTTAATTATATGTAAAACATGTATCTTTTCGTCAAAGTTTATGATGAGTATTTCTGTTATCTAGCGTAGCTCTCTGTAATTACTGCGGATATTTTGGAGGCATTTCTGAACATGGCGCCAATGTAAACCTGAATTTGTGGATATAAATATGCATATATCAAACAAAACATAAATGTATTGTGTATGATGTCATATGAGTGTCATCTGATGAAGATTATCAAAGGTTAGTGATTCATTTTATCTCTAATTCTGCTTTTGTGACTCTATCTTTGGATGGGAAAAATGGCTGTGTTTTTTGATTTGGTGGTGATCTAACATAAATATATTGTGTTTTGCTGTAAAACATTTTAAAAAATCGGACACGATGGGTAGATTAACAAGAGGTTTATCTTTTCATTTGCTGAATTGGACTTGTTAATGTGTGAAAGATAAATATTTCTAAAAAATATTTTTGAATTTCCAGCTGCCTTTTCAGTGGAATGTTGGAGGAGTGAGGGAGGGGTTCTGGGAACGTGTGTCCTAGACAGGTTTTAAGAACAAATTCTTATTTACAATGATGGCCTACCCGGCCAAACCCGGACAGCGGTGGGCCAATTGTGCGCCGCCCTATGTAGATACAGGCGCTGTAGATTCATATGGTAAAAAGAAGGTACAGTAGCTGGAATACAGTGCTGGACTGGGACCAGAAATCCTCCCTAACATCCCTGGCTTGTCCCTGGTGACTCTCCTGATCCACCTCTACGCAGACAACACCATTCTATATATTTCTGGCCCTTATTTGGACACTGTTAACTAACCTCCAGACGAGCTTCAATGCCATACAACTCTCCTTCCGTGGCCTCCAACTGTTCTTAAATGCAAAGTCAAACTAAATGCATGCTCTTCAACGATCGCTGCCCCACTTGCCCGCCAGTCCAGCATCACTACTCTGGGGCCGGTTCTGATTAGAATATGTGGACAACTACAAATACCTAGGTGTCTGGTTAGACTGTAAACTCTCCAGACTCACATTAAGCATCTCAATCCAAAATTAAATCTAGAATCTAGCCCCATATACTACCCACCACTGCGACCTGTATGCTCTCGTGGCTGTCCCTCGGTTCATATTCGCCAAACCCACTGGCTCCAGATCATCTATAAGTCTTTTGCTAGGTAAAGCCCCACCTTATTTCTTCTTCTCCTTTGCACCCCAGTATTTATACTTGCACATTCATCTTTGCACATCCATCACTCCAGTGTTTTAATTGTTAATTTGTAATTATTTCGCCACTATGGCTAATTTATTTTTTACCTCCCTTATCTTACCTCAGTTGCACACACTGTGCATAGACATTTTTTATTGTGTTATTGACTGTATGTTTGTTTATTCCATGTGTAACCTTGGTGTAGTTGTTTGTGTCGCACTGCTTTGCTTTATCTTGGCCAGGTCGCAGTTGCAAATGAGAACTTGTTCTCAACTAGCCTACCTAGTTAAATAAAGGTGAAATAAAAAATAAAAAAATAAACATTTCTAACACCGGCCCATTTTCGTTCCTTGAGGACTCCATGCGACAACATTTGTTTACTTTGAGGCAACCAGTATTAGCCCAATAATGATAATTTTGTGCAAATAAAACCAAGTTAGACAGGCCCACTGGGCTAAATACGAACCAGCCCATTTGGTGGAATACTGTATAGGCCTGCACACTACACATATTGGCTTTCTGTCAGGGAGGAAGGGTTTAGCGTGCATGTGTCAGGTGTACCTTACTCTTGGTGGGCATGCTGTGTGCTCTCACAAGACAAGTTGAGACAGTTTGACATTTAAATCTCAGACAAGCTCTCCATCATGTGAGGAGAGATTACAGTCATATCCATATCTTCTGGACACCTGCTAATGACTTTGTAATTACACGTGCGCACACACACACACACAAACAAACAAAGTCACAATCAAACAGAAACTGCGGATGCTCTCCAGGCCATGGTACTCCAGCAATCATCCCTAGCAGCAGATCCCTAATGGAACCTGACATTATATCAGACACAATAAAGGATTTCATTTGCTGCTCTTCATTAGTGCATATATATATATATATATATATATATATACGCATGCATGCGCACACACACACTCTGCTGACTAGTCAGGGAGGACCTTCCAGAACAAAGACAATGTGATTGGGCAGCAGAATAGATGTGCTTCTGTAACGCCTACCTGTTAGGATGGTATAAAACCTGACTTACTCTGCTGTTCTGTCCTTCCTGCCTCCACTCAATCACTCTCTCCTGGTCTCTCAACGTCTTTCTCCCCCTACCCAATGTCTATTTGACAGGTCCAACACCCTTAAACACTAGGCAGTTATAACAGACAAACATTCAGGAAATGTTCAATCCTTCTGGTAAACTGGTGTGAAATGTTGTATTGAGAAGTACACACATTTTATCAATTGACGCATGTAATGACTGACATGCAATTTCATCAAGGAGACTAGAACACTGGAGGTGCGATATGGGAAAGAAACCACAGAAAAACATAAATTAATTTGTTCATTTCATAAAAACATTTCATTTGAACAAGGCCTTCCTTGTACAATAGAACGCTCGAAACATAAAAACCTAGCTAAATCACATGGGGTGAAATAATCCTAGAAATGTAGACACAGGACTACCAGAGAGCCTTTAAACTCCTTTTGACGGTCTTAATAACTGGCCGTAGTAACTGGTCTTAGTAACTGGTCCAATAGTAACTGGTCTTAATAACCGGTCTTAATAACCGGTCTTTATAACCGGTCTTTATAACTTGTCTTGTGATGATACAGGCGTAGGATCTTAATTCGATCCAGTCTTTTTTAGAAGAATTTTTACTGCACAGCAGAAATGCAAACCAAAAACAGAAATATCTTATTTACCTAATTATTCAGACCCTTTGCTATGAGACTCAAAATTGAGTTCAGGTGTATCCTGATTCATTGCTTTCATCCTTGTTTCTACAACTTGATTGGAGTCCACCCATGATTTGGACTATATAATGTCAAGGAGGCAAAAACCAAGCCATGAGGTCAAAGGAATTGTCATAGAGCTCTGAGACAGGACAGATCTGGACAGGGTACCAAAACATGTCTGCATCATTGAAGGTCCTCAAGTGGCTTCCATCATTCTTAAATGGAAGAAGTTTGGAATTACCAATACTCTTTCTAGAACTTGCCGCCAGCCAGCCAGGGAGGTTTTTCCGGCGGCAGGGACTGGGAGACAGTCAGGATCGTGGGAAGATGAATGGAACAAAGTACAGAGATCCTTGATGAAAACATGTTCCAGAGCGCTCCAGGACCTCAGACTGGGGCGAAGGTTCGCCTTCCAACAGAACAACAACCTAAGCACACAGCCAAGACAATGCAGGAGGTGGCTTCGGGACAAGTCTCTGAATGTCCTTGAGTGGCCCAGTCAGAGCCTGGAATTAAACCGAATCTAACATCTCTGGAGAGACCTGAAAATAGCCGTGCAGTTAATCGCCCCCAGAATGGGAGAAACTCCCCAAATAGAGGTATGCCAAGCTTGTAGCATCATACCCAAGAAGACTCAAGACTTCAACAAAGTATTAAGTAAAGCACATATGTCAGAGTCAAGGCCCGCGAGGCCACATCCACGACCCGCGAGAAGGTTTTCTGGCCCCTGGGATGATCTTGATTTATTATTAGAACCGGCCCGCAGACCGCAGCAAGCCGGCAGCCCGCAGATCTTTTACACGCCTGTACTACATTTCCCACAATGCAGGTGACGCACCGAGCAGTAGGCTGCTTCATTTCAATATTTATTGGCACAGCAGTCATTAATATCACAGTAAAATTAACTTTCAGATACCCATCAAAAATGGCAAAACGGAAGGTGGACACTGAGAACCGGGGTTTCAAACAGGTGGGAGTCGGAGTATATGTTCACGGAGGTAGCTGGAAAACCTGTGTGTCTTCTGTGTGGAGAAAGTGTGGCGGCCACTGAAAGAGTATAATCTGAGACGACATTATGAAACGAAGCAGGACAAAAACAGAATATGGACATGGAACAAAGGCTACAAAAGGTAGGAATTAAAACGAGGCCTCAAATCTCGACTGGGCTCTGTTCAAAAGACCAATCACAAGGCCAGGCTGCTGTCAAGGCCAGTTTTATTTTGGCAGAAGAGATCGTAAATCAGCCCGGCCATTTACGGAGAGTTTCATCAAAAACTGCATGATTAAAGTTTGTGACAGAAGTTTGCCCAGAAAAAGGCAACTCTTTTTAAATGTAGTCTGAGCCAGAAACACCATTGCCAAGAGAGTAGACCAGTTGTCCATCAATCTAAAAGAGCAGCTTGTGAAAAAGGGAAAAGATTTCATTGCATATTCCTTGGCTGTGGATGAGAGCACCGACATTTCTGACATTGCCCAGTTGTCAATTTTCATCCGCGAGTGGACTCCAGCCTAAGCGTGACAGAGGAGTTTTGGCTTTACGTACCCTATGCATGGCACAACTACGGGGCATGACGGGGAAGGAGGTGTCAAGATGTAAATGAGATGGAGCTGCCTTGGGGAAACCTCGTGGGTTTGACAACCGACGGAGCACCTGCGATGTGTGGACACAGGAGCGGACTGGTGGCGAAGATACGGGGAAAAGATGCAAGAGGAAAACGCGACAGGTGAGCTGACAGCTTATCATTGTATCATACACCAGGAAGCGTTGTGCGGTAAAGCCTTGAAAATGGAGCATGTAATGAGCATCATCACGCGCACAGTTAACTTTATCAGAGCCAAGGTTTGAATCACCGCCAGTTCAAGGCATTTCTGACGGAGTTAGAAACGGAGCATGGTGATTTGCCTTATCACACAGAGGTGCGATGGCTAAGCCAGGGAAAGGTGCTTCAAAGATGTTTCGAGCTTCGTGAGGAGATTTGTCTGTTCTTGGACAGCAAAGGGAAAGACACAACACAACTCCGAGACCGAAATGTTTCTGTGTGAAATGGCTTTTCTGTGTGACATTACGAGTCATCTGAATGCAATGAACTTGCAGCTGCAGGGTTGGGATCATGTCATCTCTGATATGTACAGTACAGTGAAGGCATTTAAAACCAAACTGACTCTGTGGGAGACGCAGATGCGGAAAGAAAATTTGAGCCCTTTCCCAGCTGCCAGACCATGAAAGAGGCTCTCTACCAGTGCGTTCCCGAGCGCACAGTTGGCTGATAAAATAGGTATGCTTGCCGCTGACTTTCGACGATTTGCTGACTTTGAAGCACAAAAAAGCAGGTTGGAACTGCTCCCCATTTGCTGTTGACGTGGAAAGCTCAATCCAAATGGAGTTGATTGACCTCCAATGCAATGATGCACTGAGGCAAAATATGCGGCAGTGGGTGCTGCGGAGTTAGCCCGTTTCCTCCCCCGACACAATGCCCCAGCTGCGCATCCAGGCTGCTCAAACGTTGTCTATGTTTGGCAGCACATACCTGTGTGAACAACTTTTTCTTTGATGAACCTGAACAAAACATCACACAGAAGTCGACTTACTGCTGAACACCTCCACTCAATTCTGAGGATTTCCTCAGCTCAGAGCCTTACCCCGAACATTGATGAACTTGTGGAAAAGATGGGACACCACCAAGTATCACCCTCAACCTCAAACAAGTGAACATTACTGTGCAATCACATATTTAGAGTTTTTACTCAGTTCAAGTTTAAAAGTTAAAGTTTAATATTTGTTTTCACTGCATGTTACTTCTCCTTAAACAAAGTGTTGTTTTTTGATTAATAGATTTTTGCACTTTATTTTATTGTATTTCAATCCAATTATATTTTAAAAATATTTCAGTTGAGTGGATGATAGAAAATTGCTATTATTGTTTTTTTCTTTGAAGTAAATTTAGCCCACTTTTGCTAAAATAGAAAATATAGGCTACTGATGGTGCCTTGAATACGGTTTCTTTCATTTAATGTTCATGTTATGGGGGATTTTTATATAAAGGAAATTTGTCTTTGTGTCTGTTGAAAATTAAAGATTACTGACAGAGCCATAAGAAAATATTGCTTTATTTATCTGATCATATTGGAATATATTTGTTAGGTTTTCAGTAGGTTCAATTAGGTTCACTAGACTATATGCGTCATTTAAAAATTTTTCAATGAACATTCGAACAGTCCGGCCCTCGGCTTGTAGCTAAATTTTTTATTTGGCCCTCCGTCCATTTGACTTTGACACCCCTGAAGTAAAGGGTCTGAATACTAATGTCTAAAAAAAATGTCTAACAACCTCTTTTTGCTGTGTCATTATGGGGTATTGTGTGTAGATTGACGAAGGAAAAACTATTTAATCCATTTTAGAATAAGGCTTTACGTAACAAAAGGTGGAACAAGTCAAGGGGTCTGAATACTTTCCAAATTAACTGTATATATTTACAACAACAAAACAAAAAATATATATATGGGGGATTGGATGTGATGCAGACAATTACATTGATAGAAGACACAATCTATCTGCAGTATTAAAGCTTTACTCTCCGCCCACATGTGCTTTACCTCCGCCCGATCATTAAAGCTTTACCTCCGCCCGTCATTAAAGCTTTACCCTGCCCGTCATTAAAGCTTTACCCTTGCCCGTCATTAAAGCTTTACCTCCGCCCGTCATTAAAGCTTTACCTCCGCCCGTCATTAAAGCTTTACCTCCGCCCGTCATTAAAGCTTTACCTCCGCCCGTCATTAAAGCTTTACCTCCGCCCGTCAATAAAGCTTTACCCCTGCCCGTCATTAAAGCTTTACCTCCGCCTCATTAAGCTCATTAAAGCTTTACCTCCGCCTTGTCAACAAAGCTTTACCCCTGCCCGTCATTAAAGCTTTACCCCTGCCCGTCATTAAAGCTTTACCTCCGCCCGTCATTAAAGCTTTACCCTGCCCGTCATTAAAGCTTTACCTCCGCCCGTCATTAAAGCTTTACCCTGCCCGCCATTAAAGCTTTTACCTCCGCCCGTCATTAAAGCTTTACCCCTGCCCGTCATTAAAGCTTTATCTTCGCTTCGTCATTAAAGCTTTACCTCCACTTCCGTCATTAAAGCTTTACCCCTGCCCGTCATTAAAGCTTTACCTCCGCCGTCATTAAAGCTTTACCCCTGCCCGTCATTAAAGCTTTATCTTCGCCTGTCATTGCTTTACCTCCGCCCGTCATTAAAGCTTTACCCCTGCCCGTCATTAAAGCTTTATCTTCGCCCACGTCATTAAGCTTTACTCCGCCCTCATCGTAAAGTTTACTTCGCCGTCATTAAAGCTTTACCTCCGCCTGTCATTAAAGCTTTACTCTCCGCTCCGTCATTAAAGCTTTACGCTCCGCTGATCATTAAAGCTTTATCTTCGCCCGTCATTAAAGCTTTACTTCCGCCCACATTAAGCTTTACCTCTGCTCATTAAAGCTTTACCTCCATCCCGTCATTAAAGCTTTACCTCCGCCCGTCATTGCTTTACCTCCGCCCATCATTAAAGCTTTACCCCTGCCCGTCATTAAAGCTTTACCTGTCCGTCATTAAAGCTTTACCTCCGCCCGTCATTAAAGCTTTACCTCCGCCCGTCATTAAAGCTTTACCCCTGCCTGTCATTAAAGCTTTACCCATCCGTCATTAAAAGCTTTACCTCCGCCCGTCATTAAAGCTTTACCTCCGCCCCCATCTCTAATACAGATTGTCAGACTTTCGTGATGACAGACTATTTGGGTCTTGTTGAGGACGTAGACTAAACTCAGTGAACATAGTCTGGCTATAGTGAGGATTCACCAACACACAAAAAAACATCTGACTGCCTGGACAAGTCGAGTAATGTCCAAATTGCAAAAAAATAGAATAGACTGGAATTCTAGTGCACTGCCCACTTGAAATAGCCACACAAAACCTGTCACCTTAAAATATCTTCTTATTAGGCTAGTATAAATGCAGGGTAGTTTTCAAGTTAGGCTCCTCTGGGGAGAAATGAGTCTATTGAAGCAACCTGTCATAATCACAGGGAGGATGCCTCTTTTATACTGTCAATAAAAATACCATCATTAAATTGAAAAAGCACACTTTAAAGAAAGAGGCAAAAGCAAAATGTGGAAAAGCAGAGACAAGGGTGAGAGAGAGAGAGCGCGAGAAAGAAAGAGCGAAAGAGAGAGCAAGAGAGAGAGAGAGAAAAAGGGAGATAGAGAGCAAAATAGGTGGAGTGAGCGAGAAATAGTGAGAGAGGGAGAGATCAAGTCAGGGAGAGAGACAGAGAGAGAAAGCTGTTTCCCATGCCAATAAAGCCTTTTGAATTGAAATAAATGAGAGAGAGAGAGAGAGAGAGAGAGAGAGAGAGAGAGAGAGAGAGAGAAGGACCAGAGAGAGAGAGAGAGATGAAGAGAGAGAGAGAGAGAGAGGAGCTGTGTGGTTGACTCCTCAGATAAAGCTGTGTATGATGAAGAGACGAAGGGGGAGGCCTTGGGCGCGGCTCTCTCATTGGCATGCTGGATGTCTTTGGGCTTTTAAGCTATTAGGGAGCTTCTGCGACCATGGTGTCCACACATAGCTTCATGTAGATGTTCATTTGTATGCCAATAAACAAATCTGCCCTATGTTTACAGCTCAAATACACTGTGAAAATGATGCATTCTCCATGCGCACCACATCAATGTCCTTTGTCTCACCACACATAAAGGTAGGACTTCTAACTGTACATTAACCCTGAGTGAAAGATGGTCTGCAGTCATACAGATACAAGAACAAGGTGAGGAAAAACACAAAGGGAAAAGAGAAAAGAACAGAAAAAGAGACCATTTTGTTTTTCCATTATGTGACCTAAAACCATAGTGGTTGAAAAAAATCGAATGAATATGCTGTGTATTCCATAACCTCTTTTATGTTACAAAGGCCTATGTCTTAATCCGTGCTCAATAGTGCAGACTGCCCTTCTTTTAATGCTAACCTTAATACACTTATTTCCTCTAAGCAACCTTTATGCCCTCCCTCCCTCCCCTCCCTCCCTCCCTCCCTCCCTCCCTCCTCCCTCCTCCCCTCCCTCCCTCCATCCCTCCCTCCCTCCCTCCCTCCCTCCTCCTCCCTCCCTCCCTCCCCCTCCCTCCTCCCCCCTCCCTCCTCCCTCCCTCCCCTCCCCTCCCTCCCTCCCCTCCCTCCATCCCTCAGTGGCTGTCAGGTCCCTTCAGTAAAAAGCAGTTAAATCAGTCTTTGAATATTCCAATCCTGCGATAAGGAGAGGACGCTTTGTACCACTGCGCTCTGGGTAATGCAGATCCCCATTGTTGGCTGACATGGCTCCATTGAGGAGCTGGCTTTAGCCCCGATAGCATCGCCACACAGCATGGACACACTGCCAGATAAAGGGCCTATCCAACATGACACATGCACACAACGCCTCCCAAACAAGCCCCAATCTGATCAGCACAGGAGAGACAGGAAGGAGACGCTCTAACAACAAATAAAGACAAATAAGATAAACAGACTGTAACAATATTAACACAGGGATCAGGTGGGGTTCTGGTAACCTAGGATGCAATCCAATCCTCCATCTATCATCGTGACATGGTGGATCCTGGCACCGTACAGTCCGCAATCTCACCAGGCAGCAGTGACCAATCACAAGCTACCTTACAGTGCATTTGGATCTGCCCTAGCTAATCACATGGCATCTTCATATTGAACCTCTGTTTAACAGTAGAACACCACTTATCCTGAAAGCAGCTTCACGGTTCCATATTCTTCAGGACAACCAGATACAGATTGAAGGCTTGAGGGCCAGTGTGCTGCCACCTCCTCTTCAGAGGTTGACTGAGAGTGGCCACTCAACCATCAGCGGTGGCAGAGACAAACCTGTTATTGTCCACCATGGAATCATTTCCATTAGATGCCTTGCTGTCCCCTACGATGCTTCACAATGCTTCAAACATTCAAATCAGACAGTAACCTTCCTCAAGACATCTATGTCCGCATCGACCAAGGACAGATTGCACCAAAGAAAGCACACACTGAAACCCAAACCTTGATCCATACCTTTAACCACTGAAACACAAACCTTTATCCATACCTTTAATCACTGAAACCCAAACCTTGATCCATACCTTTAACCACTGAAACCCAAACCTTTATCCATACCATTAACCACTGAAACCCAAACCTTTATCCATACCTTTAACCACTGAAACCCAAACCTCTATCCATACCTTTAACCACTGAAACTCAAACCTTTATCCATACCTTTAACCACTGAAACCCAAACCTTTATCCATACCTTTAACCACTGAAACCCAAACCTTTATCCATACCTTTAACCACTGAAACCCAAACCTTGATCCATACCTTTAACCACTGCAAATAAAACATTTTCTATAAACACCTCTCACCCACAACTCTATAAATGGAGATAAGAAATTAACATGCTATGAACAGCTAGCCCTAAGTGCCTTGCTAAGTGCCTTGCTCAAGGGCATTTGAACCAGCGTCCTTTTGGTTATTACTGGCCCAATGCTCTTAACCACGAGGCTAGTGTACCTGCCGCCTCACAGGACCTAAGGGAAGGGAACCATGCCATCATCAAACAATGTCGTGCAGCAATCTACTGGTTCCAGTAGGGAGGTCTTACATACTGTTTAATAAATATAATAATAATAATAATTTAGTACAGTAGACATCACAGAGGTGATACCTAGGCATTAGACCAAATATACAATATAAGGACCCAAACTATGATGGTGTCACCAAACACGATGGTGTTCCTTTTTTATGTCTCTATTTTAGTTTGGTCAGGGCGTGAGTTGGGGTGGGCATTCTATGTTTTGTGTTCTATGTTTTCTATTTCTATGTGTTTGGCCTGGTATGGTTCCCAATCAGAGGCAGCTGGCAATCGTTGTCTCTGATTGAGAACCATACTTAGGCAGCCTGTTTTCCCAATATGGGTAGTTGTTTTCTGTTTTGTGTTGCTGCACCTTACAGGACTGTTTCGTTTTTCATTTTGTTTAGTGTTTCTGTTCTAATAAATATAACATGAACACTTACGACGCTGCGCATTGGTCCGATCCATCTCATTCCTCATCAGAAGAGGAAGACAATCGTTACAGATGGACCCAATTTTTTTATAAAAAGGCCAAACCCAGTCCTCTATAATGGTGACCTCTAGTTCAGAGTTCTCATATAGACCCCTTCTCTAACCAGGGGGCCAGGGGGAGCAGGTTCTCTCTCTGAAATAACATTTCATGGGTGTTGGGCATGTGTTGAGATGGGGGAATAGAGCTTTGGAGCGTGGCCTGCTGGATTTCTTTGGCTATTGATTGCCATTCCCGGTGGGGCCTGGGGATCGATAGGCTGGGTTTAGACACGGCACGGGGGACTCTCTCTCTCTCTCTCTCTCTTCCCCCGGCTAACGCAGCGCTCCACAGCACCGTGGCTCACCAAACAAGAGTTCTTTCATGCCCTCTTAGTTGAGTGTGAAACAGCATGTCTGAGACCACTTGTGCTCTCTCTCTCACTCTCAGAGCAGCAGAACAACATTACATGAGAGTACTGAAGGAGTCAGGGAGAGAGTGAAGGCGAATGCGAGGGAGAGAGAGACAAATAAATAAAGAGAATGGAGAAAATAGCATTTCTACCTTGAAGAGAGATACTTACGCAAATTACAGCCGGGCCTGCAATCAAGAAGCTGAAATGACCAAACTGTGGGGTAACCAAGGCAACCAGCGAGAGAAAAAAGCAGGCAGCAGAAGAGAAAGCAGATGCAGAGAGTGATCGAGGGAGGGAGGCAGGGAGGGGAGTGGAGGAGAGAGGGGTGGGCTGAGGTAGCCAGCGGGAGTTGGATAAGGAGGAGGGTTGGATGAGAGAAGAGAGGGGTGGGCTAGGGGTGATTAGGATGTGGAGACATGGAGGGTGGAGGGAAGGAGAGGGGTGGGCTGTGGTGATCAGGAGGTAAGGACATGGAGACATGGAGGGTGGAGGATGGGTGACATGGAGGGTGGGGGGGTGGGGTGATCAGGAGGTTAAGACATGGAGGGTGGAGGAGAGGGGGTGGGCTGGGGTGATCAGGAGGTAAAGACATGGAGGGTGGGGTGATCAGGGAGGTGGTCAGGAGGAGGAGGGGGATGATCTGGAGGAGGAGGAGGAGGGGATAGTAGGGGGTGGGAAGAGAGGAGAGAAAGGTGGGCTGGAGTGATCAGGGAGGAGGAGGGGGATAGGTAGGGGTGGAAGAGAGGAGAGAAAGGTGGGCTGGAGTGATCAACAGGAGGAGGAGGAGGATAGGTAGGGGGTGGAAGAGAGGAGAGAAAGGTGGGATGGAGTGATCAACAGGAGGAGGAGGGGGATAGGTAGGGGTGGAAGAGAGGAGAGAAAGGTGGGCTGGAGTGATCAGGAGGAGGAGGGGGATAGGTAGGGGTGGAAGAGAGGAGAGAAAGGTGGGCTGGAGTGATCAACAGGAGGAGAGGGGGGATAGGGGGGGTGGATAGGTAACAGGAGGAGGGGGATAGGAAAGAGAGGAGAAAGGTGGGAGAGAAGGTAGGTAGGGGTGGAAGAGAGGAGAGAAAGGTGGGCTGGAGTGATCAACAGGAGGAGGAGGGGGATAGGTAGGGGTGGAAGAGAGGAGAGAAAGGTGGGCTGGAGTGATCAACAGGAGGAGGAGGGGGATAGGTAGGGGTGGAAGAGAGGAGAGAAAGGTGGGCTGGAGTGATCAACAGGAGGAGGGGGATAGGTAGGGGTGGAAGAGAGGAGAGAAAGGTGGGCTGGAGTGATGGGCAACAGGAGGAGGAGGAGGATAGGAGGAGAGAAAAGGTGGGCTGGAGGGGAGGAATAGGTAGGGGTGGAAGAGAGGAGAGAAAGGTGGGCTGGAGTGATCAACAGGGAGGAGGAGGATAGGTAGGGGTGGAAGAGAGGAGAGAAAGGTGGGCTGGAGTGATCAACAGGAGGAGGAGGGGGATAGGTAGGGGTGGAAGAGAGGAGAGAAATGTGGGCTGGAGTGATCAACAGGAGGAGGAGGGGATAGGTAGGGGTGGAAGAGAGGAGAGAAAGGTGGGCTGGAGTGATCAACAGGAGGAGGAGGGGGATGGTAGGGTGGAAGAGAGGAGAGAAAGGTGGGCTGGAGTGATCAACAGGAGGAGGAGGAGGATAGGTAGGGTGGAAGAGAGGAGAGAAAGGTGGGCTGGAGTGATCAACAGGAGGAGGAGGGGATAGGTAGGGGTGGAAGAGAGGAGAGAAGGTGGGCTGGAGTGATCAACAGGAGGAGGAGGGGGATAGGTAGGGGTGGAAGAGAGGAGAGAAAGGTGGGCTAAATAGAGCAATGATCCAATTCTTCCAGTTGCTTGATAGGTAGGGGTGGAATTGATCAACAGTAGGTAGGGGGGATAGGAGAGAAAGGTGGGCTGGAGTGAACAATAGGTAGGGGTGGAAGAGAGGAGAGCTTCAGGTGGGCTGGAGTGGTCATAGGTAGTGGAGGATCAACAGGAGGAGGAGGGGGATACAAGCTTGTAGTCAAAGTTATTGGACCGGTGACGTAGATTGATGCTCACCATATTACTAAATGTGCATTTGTTGCTTGACTTGGTACACACACTGAGTGCACATGCAAACACACACACACACACACTCACACACACACACACACACACACACACACACACACACACACACACACACACACACACACACACACACACACACACACACACACACACACACACACACACACACACGCACACACACACACACACACACACACACACACACACGGCTCACTGTCGTGTATAGTAACAAGACTGGGTCCAGTCTATGTCTCTCTGCCGAGGCATCCAGACCATCAGATACGCTTGATACCGAGGCGGCAACGCTAAATTGTATATTGTGATGGATTTTCTCCCGTCCTCCTACCCCCTTCCTTTCATTCCTTTCCCTCAAGTGGTGAAAAGATGGGAAACTGTTCCATGGCGCGGGATTCAGCGATAACAGAACGCTGTTTATAAGTTCCATTACGCGCTCTGCAGCCTGCTAGCGCTCTGCCTCTGTCTCAGCATGGCAACAGGAAAGAGAAGGGCGAGGGGTGGACGCTCACAAAGAAAATAGAAGCAGTTTATTTGTGATTATGCAATGTGTTTATGCTTATCAGTGTTTAAAATACATACGGTATATTTAAAAAGTGTTCCAATAGCCCCACTCCCCTCCTCCCTCCTACTCTTCCTCCTGCTCTCTGTAGCTCCTGCTATGGAGACCCTATTTTAAAGGGTTGGGTACTGGCTCACATATGTGCTGAATCAGGACAAACTGGCCCAACTCAGACAGAGCCTCTGCAGTCACTGAGAATGATGGAATGTAGATGATTTGATATACAAAAGGAGGAAGTGATATAAGATGCTAGAATTACTGAGGAGAAAAACATCCCATTCAGCCATAGAAATAGACATTAAAATATTATAGAGAGTATTTATTTAGTAGCAGACTTAGTGCAGTATGCTGCCCTGGCCTACTAAACGTAACGAGCCATCTTACACCCTCAAGGTCATCATATATGATTAAGGAAGTCTTATTTCAGAAAGAACCAAATACTAAAACATGAAACAAAAAACATTTATTGCACAGACCGTTGAATTCCTGTCTCTCCCAACCTGTCCATAGATGAACATATATATATATATACAAAATAAAACTAAGACAGAAAAGAAGAACAATAAAAATGTGGGTGAAATAAGAGAAGAAACAGAATCCCAGTGAGGCGTCCTTTGGTGTCCGTCTATTTCACCTGATTGTGGTCCCTTGAAGACGGCCCTCATAAAACTAATGTATTCTTTGGTTAAGGGAGCCGCTCGGGTTGCTCTGCTCCGAGGGCCTGGCTGATAGAGGCATTCGCCCGCCACAATCATTTTCCATAATTTCCTCTGGAGGGCCAATTATCTCAAATAGACGCATTATAAGGAGGGTTGGCATGGTCAGTGCAACAAATCGGAGTGTCAACTCTTACCCCCGCCACTAGGGGTCAGGCTCACTGAGGAACTCTACTAATGTGGCTGGATCAGGTCACTGTCACAAGTGCACCTAATCAGTGAAAGGAACAATTTTTTAAATCTTGTCACATACAATCAGAAAAGCATATGCTACGAATACTGAGAAACGGGTTTCTTTATTCAGTAAAACCCTGTGAGACGCACGCCCCCCACCGCCCCCCCACACACACACCACACACACACACACTTTCATGGCCCATGATGAAAGGCTTCATTTATTAGAGGGTGTAGGAAGCCTGAAAGATGGCTCCTTCTCTCGGTGCCTATCTCCTTCTCCCTTTCTCTCTCTCTATATCAAACCTCCCTCGCTCCCACACGCCCTCACCTTCTCTCTCTCCCTTTCTCACTGAGACTCTCATCCCTCACCCCTCTCCCATGCTTCTCCATAGTAACTCACTCCTCTCCCATGTTTCTCCATAGTAACTCACTCCTCTCCCATGTTTCTCCATAGTAACTCACCCCTCTCCCCATTTCTACATGGTAACTCATCAGTCTCTCTCTCTCCCTTAACGACACAGCTATTAGCGCTAATGCATTTCAAACGTATAGCAGCTGCCACATCACATTCTGATGGAAAGTGGATGTCTTCTTTCCCTTTCTCTCTTCCCTCTCTCCTTCTTTCCCCTAGTCTCTTTCCACCATGTCCCTATGTCTTACACATCAGATCGACAACCCACTCCAGAGATCATCATGTCACGTGTCATGTGTCTAGGACCAGGCCTGGTAGATTCATTGATATTATCATGCAGTACAGCTGCTTAAGTACTCCACTGGTTTTTGATACTAATAGTGGTGTTAACAGGTAAACTACTGTACTTTATGCCTGTGATTGACAAGTAAGTGCTTTCTTGCGTCGTTGCATCACTGATGGTGGTATTGAATATGAAATAAAGAGAATAATAAAGTAACAAAACAAGAGATGATGTAAACACCTTTCTGTATCTCATGAAAGAGATAATAAACAGAGTTACAGTTACAGTTTTAAAGCTGATCTGGTCGTAAAATAATAATAATAATTAAAAATAATAATATTAGGAGCTGGCAAGCAGTATTGATACTGGAGTTATTCTACAAAGAGCGCCTTGTAGTCATAGCAACATTGTATATTCCAGATGTAAAAATACTATAAAATATATTAGATGTTATTCAATGGCATGAATGGTCAACAATATTGCTGTCACACCCTGATCTGTTTCACCTGTCCTTGTTATTGTCTCCACCCCCTCCAGGTGTCTCTTATTTTCCCCAGTGTATTTATCCCTGTGTTTCCTCTCTCTGTACCAGTGTATTTATCCCTGTGTTTCCTGTCTCTCTGTGTCAGTTTGTCTTGTATGTTCCCAGCCTACCAGTGGTTTTTCACGGTTTCCGGCTTTGCATTTTCTCCTTTTTCTAGTCCTCCGGGTTTTGACCCTGCCTGTTTTGGACTCCATTCCCGCCTGCCTGACCATTCTGCCTGCCCTGACCTCGAGCCTGCCGACCTTGCCTGACCATTCTGCCTGCCCTGACCTCGAGCCTGCCTGGACCATTCTGCCTGCCCATTCTGCCTTCTGCCTGACCTCGAGCCTGCCTGCCCATTCTGCCTGTCCTGACCTCGAGCCTGCCTGACCATTCTGCCTGCCCTGACCTCGAGCCTGCCCTGACCCTGCCTGACCATTCTGCCTGCCACTCGAGCCTGTACCTCCTGGACTCTGATTCTGCCTGCCCTGATTTTTCTGCCTGTCCTGACCTCTTGACCATTCTGCCTGTCCTGACCTCGACCATTCTCTTGCCTATTCCCTTTGGACCTTTGATTAAACATTCTTAAACTCTGCAACCATCTGCCTGCCTGTGTCTGACCATTTGGCCCTGACCTCTGCCTGACCATTCTGTCTGCCACTCTGCCTCCTGACTCTGATCTGATTTGACCTTTTGCCTGTCCACGACCATTCTCTTGCCTATTCCCTTTGGATTTATTAAACATCTTAAACTCCAACCATCTGCCTCCTGTGTCTGCATTTGGGTCTCGCCTGGCGCCATGATCATTTCCTTTAATAAGTCATTGCAGATCTACCCCCATGTAGTGGATTGCCTGAAATTACGTTTACAACCAGATAATGCTTTTATGAGGTGCACTAAGGCCATAGCATTACATTCCTAGCTTCCCCTTTAACTCTCTGCCCTCCAATGTGCAGTTCTATCATTGTGAAACTTAAGCATACCACTGCTGGCTTACCTCTGAAGCTAAGCATGGTTGGTCCTGTATGGGAGACCAGATGCTGCTGGAAGTGGTGTTGGAGGGCCAGTAGGAGGCACCCTTTCCTCTGGTCTAAATCAACATGGCCCAGGGCAGTGATTGGGGACATTGCAATGTGTAGCGTGCTTTTTAAATTCAATTCAGTCTGGTATGAGAATGGTAGCCCCTATATGCAAAAGCAGAGTGTCTGCGGAAAGCTGAGTACGTCGGCATGACTTACTACCATATATGGACGTACGGATTTATAAGGGTAGGTCGAGCCGATGACCTAATTTCAAGATGGCTGCTACCTATATTCCGGTTAGCGTTGTGAAGCATGAACGGAACAAACACGGAATACGTTGATACACATCGAAAGCCGGGACTCCACAGATCATGAGGATATCTTGTTTGTCTACCTGTGACCTACCATTATTGATCACCATCCCTCGAGTCAAAATGTTTATATTATACAACGTTTTCACCAAACAGCAAACATCTTACAAGGTAAGTTTCAATTTGGTCTGTGTTTGAGCTAGATATACATGGGGGGTATCAAATGAATCCTTAGGTTGGTAGGAACAAATCTAGCCTAATGCCAATATTATCTGATGTATGACTTAATGGCAACATCGAATGTCCACCGAGTGACTATCTCTTGGCGCTGTAGGCATCCATTACACAGGGGATTGGCTACTCTGGCACCCTGACAGTCTTGTAGCCAATGAGATAATATTTCCAGGGATATGCAGTTGACCTGGGTGGTCTATGAATCCCATTTCTTTTTCTTAAATTGTTCACATGTTGTGGAAGCCATCTGATGTGTTTCCAGCTCTAGTCATCAATAATTCACTGAAAGTTATCATGACACAAGGCAAGACCCTGATGCAGAAACAGGAGGCAGATGGTTGCAGTCTTACAATGTTTAATAATCCAAAGGGAGTAGGCAAGAGAATAGCCCTGGACAGGCAAAAGGTCAAAACCAGATCAGAGTTCAGAAGGTACAGAGTAGCAGAAAGGTTTGTGGTCACGGCATGGCAGAATGGTCAGGCAGGCAGAATGGTCAGGCAGGCAGAATGGTCAGACAGGCAGAATGGTCAGGCAGGCAGAATGGTCAGACAGGCAGAATGGTCAGGCAGGCAGAATGGTCAGGCAGGCAGAATGGTCAGACAGGTAGAATGGTCAGGCAGGCAGAATGGTCAGGCAGGTTGAATGTTCAGACAGGCAGAATGGTCAGGCAGGCAGAATGGTCAGGCAGGCAGAATGTTCAGACAGGCAGAATGGTCAGACAGGCAGAATGGTCAGGCAGGTTGAATGTTCAGACAGGCAGAATGGTCAGGCAGGCAGAATGGTCAGGCAGGCAGAATGGTCAGGCAGGCAGAATGGTCAGACAGGCAGAATGGTCAGGCAGGCAGAATGGTCAGGCAGGCAGAATGGTCAGACAGGCAGGTACAGAGTCCAGAACAGGCAAGGGTCAAAACAGGGAGGACTAGAAAAGGAGAATGCAAAAAGCAGGAGTAGGGAAAACCACTGTTTAACTTGGAACATACAAGACGAACTGGCACAGAGAGACAGGAAACACAGGGATAAATATACTGGGGAAAACAAGCGACACCTGGAGGGGTGGAGACAATAACAAGGACAGGTGAAACTGATCAGGTTGTGACAATAGCTTGTCAATGAAAGAGGACTTTCAAAATAAAAATAAATAAAAAAATGGTTATTTGTATGTGCTTGATCTTGAGTATTCTGAACTATGTAACTCCTATCTATCTTCTGACCATTTCCTCATAATCTCCCAGATGTCTTCTTTCCAAATATAACACCTTTTGCATGGCAGAATCATGTAATTACACATGAATAAAAGTTACTATTGGGTATGTCTATTTAGGCGGAAATCGTTTAGAGTGTCCTGTCTCCCTGTGGTCACTAAAGATCCCATGGCGCTTATTGTAAGAGTAGGGGTGTTAACCCTGGTGTCCTGGTGAAATTCCCAATCTGGCCATTGAGGCCACCTAATCATCCACAGCTTCCAATTGGCTCATTTATCCCCCTCCTGTCTGCTGTAACTATTCCCCAGGCTGTTGTTGTAAATGAGAATGTGTTCTCAGTCAACTTAAATGGTAAAATAAGGTATCAATCACAATCACACAATACCCCATAATGATAAAGCAAACACTTTTTAATTTAAAAAGGAGTGATGGTTGCTTATAATGGGCCTCTGTACGCCTATGTAGATATTCCATAAAAAATCAGCCGTTTCCAGCTACAAACGTAATTTCCAACATTTCTGATCAATTTGATGTTATTTTAATGGCAAAAATGTGATTTCTTTCAAAAACAAGTACATTTCTGAGTGACAATAAACTTTTGAACGGTAGTGTGTGTGTATATATACAGTCGGAAGTGACATTAACGTAGGTTGGAGTCATTAAAACTCGTTTTCATCCACTCCACAAATGTCTTGTTAACAAACTATAGTTTTGGCAAATCGGTTAGGGCATCTACTTTGTGCATGACACAAGGAGGCAAGGAGGCCTACAAACCTGACTCAGTTACACCAGCTCTGTCAGGAGGAATGGGCCAAAATTCACCAAACTTATTGTGGGGAAGCTTGTGGAAGGCTACCTGAAACATTTGACCCAAGTTAAACGATTTAAAGGCAATGCTACCAAATACTAACTAACCCACTGGGAATGTGATAAAATAAATAAAAGCTGAAAGAAATCACTCTCTACAATTATTCTGACATTTCACATTCTTAAAATAAAGTGGTGATCGTAACTGACCTAAGACAGATACTTTTTACTTGGATTAAATGTCAGGAATAGTGAAAAACTGAGTTTAAATGCATTTGGCTAAAGTGTATGTAAACTTCCGACTTCATCTGTATATATGACTGTAATGTGAAATGATTTAGGGGCTGGTTCTTGTAGTCATTAGCCCTGGGGCCATGCTACTAAAAAGCAAAGACCCAAGAGAATGCATCCAGAGACAATACAATCAAATTAATGGTCTGGAAAGAGACCCTGACAGAGCTGAGATAGGATGACCTATGACCTTGAGAAATCAGGAGCAATCAAACACTTTAATGTCTATTTCACACACCATTTAATTCCAATGGATTTAAAACCCTGAACGACCATCGCAACAGGTGTTATGACCACCAACAGTCCAAAGGTCAAAATGTTGGACCATCGGGTGATCCTATTACCAACCCAGGCACCATCGTCATAGTTACAATAGGAAGAAGAAAGAAGCGTGATCTGTCATTACGGAAACACACAGCCATATCATTGAGTCGTATGATGTCTCTGGTGTTATTGAACATAGAAGATGGGCCAGATCAGGTAGGTAGCAGAGTGTAAACACACACACACACACACACACACACACACACACACACACACACACACACACACACACACACACACACACACACACACACACACACACACACACACACACACACACAGACACACAGACACAACATAGACAAGCACAAATTATACTGTCTTTCTTACATAAAACACCATTCTCTCGGAGTCTGACAGCTTGCTCCACCAGTTAGTTTAAGATGATTTGCGCTGTTCCTAATATGCCAAAGATCATCCTAATCTAGTGCAGTGTCATTCAGTTGAGTGTTCACCCAAAAGGAAATTAGAAAAGCACACCAAATCAAAAGCATATCTGCCTCTCCCTCCCTCCCCTCTCCCCCTCGCAACAAGTTTGTTTTAATGGTTTCCCAGTCGCCCCTGCCTAGATTCATTACCTGGTCTAATTATAAAGGCAAATGAAATCAGCTCCAATACATTATTAGTATTTGCAACAATATGATATTTTCTAACTGTTTCATGGCTGATTAAAGGCATGGACAGATAAGAAAAAAGGGTGGAGGAGGAAGGGGGTGAGGTCAGACAGAAGGAGAGAGACAGAGGAAGAGGTAGAGATAATGGGAGGGCAAGAGATGAGAGGGAAGAGGTAGAGATGTGGGAAGCAGAGGACAGAGGAGGGAGAGGTAGAGAGATAATGGGGGAGAGAGAGAGAAAGAGAGAGGAAGTGAGTGGGAAAGGGAGAGAGCTGGCTTTTCACTTGAAGAGACGGTGAAACCATATTGGATGCAGTTACCTATGAACAGGTGTGCTGTGTGAGGGCACTGTGACCCAAATGCAACTACCTGCATGGGTACACATCCGATTGAGCAACATTAAAGCTGACCAGCTGGCCACAGGCAGACAGAGATGAAGGCATCAGTCCTGCCCGACCCTGAGCGAAGGGGACAGATGCACTGACAGACAGAACCACCCTGGGTCGGTGGGAACAGCGGGTGGAGAGAGGTGCAGGCACTGCCACCCCCAAACTTTGGCTTCAGTGTAAGCGACCATGAATAAAAATGGACTTCGCTGGGAAGTATGGCTCATAATAAAGCCTATTCTCAAATATCCCCTGGGAGGCGAGGGGTTAAAAATCCATTTGTGGTAAGTGTACCATGACAGCCAGCTCGTATCCCTGGAGACAGAAGATACACACACACACACTCCCCGCTGTTGTATCTTGTGATGAGTGTGAGAATGAGTGTGTGTGTGTGTGTGTATATATACGGGGCATCTGTGTGTTTGTAAATCTGAGAATTAGTGGAGCACACACACAAACAGACACATACAGATACACACACAAACGCACCAAAAACACGCATCAAACACAAACAAAACACAAGCCAAGTAACACTGAAAGTTCTGAGATGTAGACATTAACAGGGAGTGGTGTTCTGCTGTTTTAGAGGTCAGGTGTTGGAAAGTACAAAGTTCAACCTGCTTTGGCCTTACACGCACAACACAGATTCACCATTATGTAGAAATAGGCCGTGGGACATTATCAAATGCTCAAACATACATAAAACATCTTCACTCTGGGTGGTGCATGTGAGTGTGTACATGCGCCTGTAATTCTGATAGCATTGACATTTAAAAGACAACAAAATACAGGTTGTGTTACTTTGGTGGATAAATGTAAATATGAAGAGACAGATAGAGTGCGAGAGATGGGTAGCAATATGGATGAAATGGTGAGAGAAAGAGAGAGAGAGAGGTTCTAACTTTACCTTGATACTGTCCAGCCAGGGAAAATCTGTCTGCAGCTGCTCCGCCTCCCTGGCCAGCCTCTATACAGGAAACACACATGAAGCAGAGGTCAGGGTCAAGGGTCAATACAGAGGTCAGGGTTAAAGTCTCCGATGGTTCAGTGGGTAGGTGTCAGAGTGTGTGGTTGTGTGTGTGTGCCAACCTGTTCTCTAGGGAAAACACTAAGTGAACTAAGTGCTGTTCATAGACTGTATAATTCTAGAGGCAGTGACTGGTGCCAAGCTCAGCATGCTCCTCAATGGGCTTACATATTTCTCCTAACTGTCAGGGGAATTTCATTTCTGTAAGGCGCAAGCTAAATGACTACAATTTCAGGCCATGTACTGTAGCAAAATGGTGCCAGACATATTTAGGCTAGCTATAGTGTGTTGGAGAAAAACTGTGATTACAACGATGTTATTCCAAGGGTAATACAGGTAGCATTTGGAGTGGAGAAGGTGAAGGCCATTGAATAACATGAACATGTTGAATACAATTTCACTTTCCAAACCAAAAGGACAAGGAATGTTTGTCAAATGCCTTTTCGTGGCTAAAGGGGTTCAGTGCAATGTTGCTTGCTTTATTTTTGTATTCTCTGCACGTTTTTCTCATTTTGGTTCCTAACTATTAATAGTTATAATATAGGTCTGACATAATTAATTGCACAGGGATTATAACATGGAGTATTACTGTCTATGTGTAGAGGTTTATGGGCGACAGACAATACCTTGTCGCCCAATGGCAAAATAGAGTGAGTCTCTAAAGAGACAGTCTCTTCCCTGTGTCTGCATGGTACCATGCCTCAGTACTGTGTCTAGGTTTCCACTCTGTTCCCACTTCAACCCCCTAGGGAAATATCTGGTTTGCGTCCCCTATCAGCCAGTCAGCCAGCAGTCAGCCAGCCAGTCAACCAGCCAGTCAGCCAACCAGTCATCCAACCAGATAGTCAGTCAGTCAGCCTGCCAGCCACACAGTCCCTGGGCTAGAAAATGACAAACCCTTTTTAGACTCCCACTAAGTGGACTTTCATTTCTGATACATCATCAAAGGGACCACATTCCCCAAGCACATTTTCTTCTCTCCTAAAGGACGGACAGTGATAAACTCTCGTTAGAGAAAGAAGTGTCCTATTTCTGTCTGAAGGTCCACCCCCTGAGCCCCCATCACCAAGACCCTCCCACTCACAGCTCGCCAGACATAGCCCCTCCTACTCCGTTTATGATATCACTAACCTTTTCGTGAAACAATAGCTGAATGCCAGGATCATAAGTGTCTTAATCACCTGAATGAGGATTATATTAAGAAACAATGAAATGTAGATTTTATTCAGTCACAACTAATAAGGTGAACCAGTGAAACAATGACACATACAGCAGAGCTAATTAGTCTAATGAAATGATCGCCACAAAGTACATTAAAGGAAACTTCCTCAGTTGTGTGACAGTGTGGCGTTGTGTATACAACGGAGGGGTCAACCTAGCTAAAGGGCACTCTTGAGTGTTCGTAATCCAACAGTTTTCAATTAGCGATCAACAGTGGAGTGTGCTGCTGGCTAAACAATTACTTCCAGATTCGACACTGCTCTGAATTGGCCTGAGAACTGAACATATGGCTAAAGGGTTAGCCCTCTATGCCACATATGGCAAAACAATAACAGATGTAAGTGAGAACCTTTTGTCTCACCCTTCATGTATAGTATGACTTTGCATATACTCTAAATGATTTGTGAATGCTTATGAAGATATAAAGCCTTTACGAGTTGTTGTTTTTCTAAAGTGGGACCTTTCAATGCCAAACGGTGGTAGTCCGTCAATACGTCTCTGTCTATCTGTGACGTCTCTTCAAGGAGACGGAAATTATAAAAAGGAGAAGAGGACATGAATCATGATGAATGAGGAAATACAAATGTAGTCCATGACACTGCATATGAAGAATGGTTCCTCCCTCCTT
>NW_027011001.1:0-26967 GCF_036934945.1 Oncorhynchus masou masou | reverse complement strand
CTACTCTATGGTTAAGTGCTCATGTCCTACCTAGATAGTTCAGTTCTCATGTCCGTCAGTATGGTCCAGTTCTCATGTCCTTCTGTATGGTCCAGTTCTCATGTCCTTCTGTATGGTGTCCGTTCTCAAGTTCTACTGTATTGTCCAGTTGTCATGTTCTTCTTAATGGTCCAGTTATCATGTTCTACTGTATGGTTCAGTTCTCATGTTCTACTTTATGGTCCAGTTCTGAAGTTCTACTGTATTTTCCTGTTCTCATGTCCCACTGTATGTTCCACTTTTCATATCCTACTTGATAGTTCAGTTCTCATGTTCTACTGTATGGTCCTGTTCTCATGTCCTACTCTATGGTCCAGTTGTCATGTTCTACTTTATGGTCCAGTTCTCATGTTCTACTGTATGTCCAGTTCTCATGTTCTACTCTATTGTCCATTTTTCATTTCCTATTGTCTGGTCAAAATATCCTGTCCTACTGTTTGGTCCAGTTCTCATGTTCTACTGTATGGTTCAGTTCTCATGTTCTACTGTATGGTCCAGTTCTCAAGTTCTACTGTATTGTCCAGTTATCATGTTCTACTTTATTGTCCAGTTCTCATGTTCTACTGTATGGTTCAGTTCTCATGTTCTACTGTATGTCCAGTTCTCATGTTCTACTCTATTGTCCATTTTTCATTTCCTATTGTCTGGTCAAAATATCCTGTCCTTCTGTATGGTCCAGTTATCATGTCCTTCTGTATGGTTCAGTTCTCATTTTCTACTGTATGGTTCAGTTCTCATGTACTACTGTATGGTCCAGGACTCATGTTCTACTTTATGGTCCCGTTCTCATGTTCTACTTTATGGTCCCGTTCTCATGTCCTTCTGTATGGTTCAGTTCTCATGTCCTACTAGATAGTTCAATTCTCATGTTCGACTGTATGGTCCAGTTCTCATGTTCTACTGTATGGTCCAGTTCTCATGTCTTACTGTATGTTCCACTTTTCACGTCCTACGAGATAGTTTAGTTCTCATGTTCTACTGTATGGTCCAGTTCTCATGTCCTACTGTATGGTTCAGTTCTGATGTTCTACTGTATGGTCCAGTTCTCATGTCCTACTGTATGGTTCAGTTCTCATGTTCTACTGTATGGTCCTGTTCTCATGTCCTACTGTATGGTTCAGTTCTCATGTTCTATTGTATGGTCCTGTTCTCATGTCCTACTGTATGTTCCACTTTTCATGTCCTACTAGATATTTCAGTTCTCATGTTCTACTGTATGGTCCAGTTCTCATGTTCTACTTTATGGCCCAGTTCTCATGTTCTACTGTATGGTCCAGTTCTCATGTTCTACTTTATGGTTCAGTTGTCATGTCCTACTGTATGTTCCACTTTTCATGTCCTACTAGATAGTTCAGTTCTCATGTTCTACTAAAATGGTCCAGTTCTCATGTCCTACTGTATGTTCCACTTTTCATGTCCTACTAGATCGTTCAGTTCTCATGTCCTACTGTATGGTTCAGTTCTCATGTTCTACTGTATGGTCCAGTTCTCATCTTCTACTGTATTGTTCAGTTCTCATGTCCTACTGTATGTTTCAGTTCTCATGTCCTACTGTGTGATCCAGTTCTCATGTTCTACTGTATGGTTCAGTTCTCATGTCCTACTGTATGGTCCAGTTCTCATGTTCTACTGTATGGTCCTGTTCTCATGTCCTACTGTATGTTCCACTTTTCATGTCCTACTAGATAGTTCAGTTCTCATGTTCTACTGTATGGTCCAGTTCTCATGTCCTACTGTATGGTTCAGTTCTGATGTTCTACTGTATGGTCCAGTTCTCATGTCCTACTGTATGGTTCAGTTCTCATGTTCTACTGTATGGTCCTGTTCTCATGTCCTACTGTATGGTTCAGTTCTCATGTTCTATTGTATGGTCCTGTTCTCATGTCCTACTGTATGTTCCACTTTTCATGTCCTACTAGATATTTCAGTTCTCATGTTCTACTGTATGGTCCAGTTCTCATGTTCTACTTTATGGCCCAGTTCTCATGTTCTACTGTATGGTCCAGTTCTCATGTTCTACTTTATGGTTCAGTTGTCATGTCCTACTGTATGTTCCACTTTTCATGTCCTACTAGATAGTTCAGTTCTCATGTTCTACTCCTATGGTCCAGTTCTCATGTCCTACTGTATGTTCCACTTTTCATGTCCTACTAGATCGTTCAGTTCTCATGTCCTACTGTATGGTTCAGTTCTCATGTTCTACTGTATGGTCCAGTTCTCATCTTCTACTGTATTGTTCAGTTCTCATGTCCTACTGTATGTTTCAGTTCTCATGTCCTACTGTGTGATCCAGTTCTCATGTTCTACTGTATGGTTCAGTTCTCATGTCCTACTGTATGGTCCAGTTCTCATGTTCTACTGTATGGTCCTGTTCTCATGTCCTACTGTATGTTCCACTTTTCATGTCCTACTAGATAGTTCAGTTCTCATGTTCTACTGTATGGTCCAGTTCTCATGTTCTACTTTATGGTCCTGTTCTCATGTCCTACTGTATGGTTCAATTCTCATGTTCTACTGTATGGTCCTGTTCTCATGTCCCACTGTATGTTCCACTTTTCATGTCCTACTAGATAGTTCAGTTCTCATGTTCTACTGTATGGTCCAGTTCTCATGTTCTACTGTATGGTTCAGTTCTCATTTTCTACTGTATGGTCCAGTTCTCATGTTCTACTGTATTGTTCAGTTCTCATGTCCTACTGTATGGTTCAGTTCTCATGTCCTACTGTATGCTCCAGTTCTCATGTTCCACTGTATGGTTCAGTTCTCATGTCCTACTGTACGGTTCAGTTCTCATGTCCTACTGTATGGTCCAGTTCTCATGTTCTAAAGTATGTTTCAGTTCTCATGTTCTACTGTATGGTTCAGTTCTCATGTCCTACTGTATAGTCCAGTTCTCATATCCTACTGTATGTTTCAGTTCTCATGTCCTTCTGTATGGTCCAGTTCTCATGTCCTACTGTATGGTTCAGTTCTCATGTCCTACTGTGTGGTTAAGTACTCATGACCTACTGGATAGTTCAGTTCTCATGTCCTACTGTATCGTTCAGTTCTTATGTCCTACTGTATGGTTCAGTTCTCATGTCCTACTGTATGGTACAGTTCTCATGTTCTAAAGTATGGTTCAGTTCTCATGTTCTACTGTATGGTTCAGTTCTCATGTCCTACTGTATGGTTCAGTTCTCATGTCCTTTTGTATGGTCCAGTCCCCAGTCCTACTGTATGGTTCAGTTCTCATGTCCTACTGTATGGTTCAGTTCTCATGTTCTACTGTATGGTCATGTTCTCATGTCCTACTGTATGTTCCACTTTTCATGTCCTACTAGATAGTTCAGTTCTCATGTTCTACTGTATGGTCCAGTTCTCATGTTCTACTTTATGTTCCAGTTCTCAATTTTCTACTTTATGGTTCAGTTGTCATGTCCTACTATATGTTCCACTTTTCATGTCCTACTAGATTGTTCAGTTCTCATGTCCTACTGTATGGTTCAGTTCTCATGTCCTACTGTATTGTCCAGTTCTCATGTCCTACTGTATGGTTCAGTTCTCATGTCCTACTGTATGGTTCAGTTCTCATGTCCTACTGTATGGTCCAGTTATCATGTCCTTCTGTATGGTCCAGTCCCCAGTCCTACTGTATGGTTCAGTTCTCATGTCCTACTGTATGGTTAAGTACTCATGTCCCACTAGATAGTTCAGTTCTCATATCCTACTGTATGGTTCAGTTCTCATGTCCTACTGTATGGTTTAGTTCTCAAGTCCTACTGTATGGTCCAGTTCTCATGTCCTACTGTATGGTTCAGTTCTCATGTCCTTCTGTATGGTCCAGTTCTCATGTCCTACTGTATGGTTCAGTTCTCATGTCCTATTGTATGGTTATGTGCTCATGTCCTACCAGATAGTTCAGTTCTCATGTCCTTCTGTATGGTCCAGTTCTCATGTCCTTCTGTATGGTCCAGTTCTCATGTCCTTCTGTATGGTCCAGTTATCATGTCCTTCTGTATTGTTCAGTTCTCATGATCTACTGTATGGTTCAGTTCTCAAGTTCTACTGTATTGTCCAGTTCTCATGTTCTACTTTATGTGTCCAGTTCTCATGTTCTACTGTATGGTCCAGTTCTCATGTTCTACGTTATGGTCCCGTTCTCATGTTCTACTGTATGGTTCAGTTATCATGTTCTACTGTATGGTTCAGTTATCATGTTCTACTGTATGGTTCAGTTCTCTTGTCCTACTTTATTGTCCAGTTCTCATGTCCTTCTGTATGGTTCAGTACTCGTGTCCTACTGTATGGTTAAGTACTCATGACCTACTAGATAGTTCAGTTCTCATGTCCTACTGTATGGTTCAGTTCTCATGTCCTACTGTATGGTCCAGTTCTCATGTCCTACTGTATGGTCCAGTTCTCATGTTCTACTGTATGGTTCAGTTCTCTTGTTCTACTGTATGGTCCAGTTCTTATGTTCTACTTTATGGTCCAGTTCTCATGTTCTACTTTATGTGTCCAGTTCTCATGTCCTACTGTATGGTTCAGTTCTCGTGTCCTACTATATGGTTCAGTTCTCATGTCTACTGTATGGTTCAGTTCTCATGTCCTACTGTATGGTTCAGTTCTCATGTTCTACTGTATGGTCCTGTTCTCATGTCCTACTGTATGTTCCACTTTTCATGTCCTACTAGATAGTTCAGTTGTCATGTCCTACTGTATGTTCCACTTTCTCATGTCCTACTAGACTGTTCAGTTCTCATATTCTACTGTATTGTTCAGTTCTCTTGTCCTACTGTATGGTCCAGTTCTGATGTTCTACTTTATGGTCCAGTTCTCATGTCCTTCTGTATGGTTTCAGTTACTCGTGTCCTACTGTGTGGTTAAGTACTCATGACCTACTAGATAGTTCAGTTCTCATGTCCTACTGTATGTTTCAGTTCTCATGTCCTACTGTATTGTCCAGTTCTCATGTCCTACTGTATGGTTCAGTTCTCATGTCCTACTGTATGGTTCAGTTCTCATGTCCTACTGTATGGTCCAGTTCTCATGTTCTACTGTATGGTTCAGTTCTCTTGTTCTACTGTATGGTCCAGTTCTCATGTCCTACTGTATGTTTCAGTTCTCATGTCCTACTGTATTGTCCAGTTCTCATGTCCTACTGTATGGTTCAGTTCTCATGTCCTACTGTATGGTTCAGTTCTCATGTCCTACTGTATGTTTCAGTTCTCATGTCCTTCTGTATGGTTCAGTACCTCGTGTCCTACTAGATGGTTCAGTTCTCATGTTCTACTGTATGGTCCAGTTCTCATGTTCTTCTGTATGGTACAGTTCTCACATTCTACTGTATGGTCCTGTTTGCATGTCCTACTGTATGGTTCAGTTCTCATGTTCCACTGTATGGTCCTGTTCTCATGTCCTACTGTATGTTCCACTTTTCATGTCCTACTAGATAGTTCAGTTCTCATGTTCTACTGTATGGTCCAGTTCTCATGTTCTACTTTATGGTCCAGTTCTCATGTTGTAATGTATGGTCCAGTTCTCATGTTCTACTTTATGGTTCAGTTCTCATGTCCTACTGTATGTTCCACTTTTCATGTCCTACTAGATAGTTCAGTTCTCATGTTCTACTGTGTGTTCCACTTTTCATGTCCTACTAGATGGTTCAGTTCTCATGTCCTGCTGTATGTTCCACTTTTCATGTCCTACTAGATAGTTCAGTTCTCATGTTCTACTGTGGTCCAGTTCTCATGTTCTACTTTAAGGTCCAGTTCTCATGTCACTGTGAGTTCAGTTCTCATATCTCTTTTTGGACCTTTTTCATGTTCTACTGTATAGTAAAGTTGTCATGTTCTACTGTATGGTCCAGTTCTCATGTCCTACTGTATGGTCCAGTTCTCATGTTCTACTTTAAGGTCCAGTTCTCATGTTCTACTGTATGGTCCAGTTCTCATGTTCTACTTTAAGGTCCAGTTCTCATGTCCTACTTTTTGGACCTTTTTTCATGTTCTACTGTATAGTAAAGTTGTCATGTTCTACTGTATTGTCCATTTCCCATTTTCTACTGTATGGTCAAATTATCATGTCCTGCTGTTTGGTTCATTTCTCTTGTCGTTCTGTATGGTTCAGTTCTCATGTCATACTCATGTCAAGTGCTACAGTGAAGTGAGACAGTCTTGTCTGTTTGGGGAATCGTATATTATAATGTCTACATTTGGATATTTTGACTGAAACAGCTGAAGAATGGAAAAACTATGTAGTAAAGTAAGGGAAGAATAATGTTGCTATATTTCTATTCCTGTGTCCTTATTCCATTGGTAACTCAGGGTGGCGAGGTGAGACATAAGTTTGTCCCTATATGCCAGTCGTCACTTGGTCATTGAAAACATCTGAGACTGATTTTGATCTGATTTCAAATACCTGTATTATTATCTTGTCTATATTATCTTGTCTATCTCTCTCTCTCACAAACACAAGAAAACAAGAAGCATAAGATACTGAGGGACATAAACGTGAAGGATATAATAAAACATACAAACGTTGACAAACCCCCTATTTGTTATCAAAATGTTGTTATGAACTTTCTCGAGTCGTGCCTCCACTTAAGCAAATGTTCCTAATAACGGGAAACCCCATCTTAATTCCTCCATCCATATTTTGCCATAAACAGTTATTCCAGTCAACGTCTGGTACTATGTCCCAAAATTTCACCCTATTGCTTACAAAGTGCACTTCTTTTAAACATAACCCTATGGGTCCTGGTCAAATGTAGTGCACTTCATAGGGAATACAGTGCACGAGGATGCAGGCCTGGTGCGTGGTGCCTCCTACTGACCGGCCTTGGTTCCAGAGATAAATAAACAGAATGAATTTGTAGCGGGTGACTGGGAGAGGAGGCGTGCTCCCAGGGGCGGCGAGGTGACAGCGGTGAAACAGAGCAGCAAGCATTATTAATGACCAGTCGAATGAACCACAAGGACCACAGTCCCTCAGAAGGAGGTTAAGAATGAGGGAGGGAGGGAGGAGGGAGGAGAGGGAGGAGGAGAAGGAGGGGGAGAGGGAGGAGGGGGAGGGGGAGAGCAGAGAAAGATGGAAGGAGGGTAATGAGGAAAAGATTGGAGGAGAAGGGGCATGAGTTAGGAGAGAGGGATGATGGAGTGGGGAGGAGGGCATGAGGTCAGGAGAGGGATGGAGGAGAGGGAGGGCATGAGGTCAGGAGAGGATGGAGGAGAGGGAAGAGGGCATGAGGTCAGGAGGGAAGGATAGAGGAGATAGGGGAGGAGGGCATGAGGTCAGGAGAGAGGATGGAGGAGAGGGGAGGAGGAGGGCATGAGGTCAGGAGAGAGGATAGAGGAGGGGAGGAGGACATGAGGTCGGGGAGAGAGGATAGAGGAGAGGGGAGGAGAGGGCATGAGGTCCGGGGAGAGAGGGATGGAGGAGAGGGAGGAGGGGCATGAGGTCAGGAGAGTGGGTTAGGGGAGGGCATGAGGTCAGGGGAGAGAGGGATGGATGAGAGGGGAGGAGGGCATGAGGTCAGGAGAGAGGGATGGAGGGGAGGGCATGAGGTCAGGAAGGGAAGGATAGAGGAGAGAGAGAGAGGAGGGCATGAAGTCAGGAGAGAGAGGGATGGGGAGGAGAGGGAGGAGGGCATGAGGTCAGGAGAGAGGGATGGAGGGAGGAGAGGGAGGGCATGAGGTCAGGAGGGAGGGATAGAGAAAGAGGAGGAGGGCATGAGGTCAGGAGGGAGGGATAGAGAGAGAGGGAGGAGGGCATGAGGTCAGGAGGGAGGGATAGAGAAGGGGGAGGAGGGCATGAGGTCAGGAGAGGATGGAGGAGAGGGGAGGAAGGGGCATGAGGTCAGGAGAGAGGGATGGAGGGAGAGGGAGGAGGGCATGAGGTCAGGAGAGTGGGATAGAGGAGAGGGGAGGAGGGGGCAGGGTCAGGAGAGGGGATGGAGGAGGGGGATGAGGCATGAGGTCAGGAGTAGGTTAGAGGAGGGGAGGAGGGCATGAGGTCCAGGAGGGATGGAGGAGAGAGGGGAGGGAGGCATGAGGTCAGGAGAGGGATGGAGGATAGGGAGGAGGGCATGAGGTCAGGAGGGAGGGATGGAGGAGGGAGGAGGGCATGAGGTCAGGAGAGGGATGGAGGGGAGGAGGGCATGAGGTCAGGAGAGGGATGGAGGAGAGGGGAGGGAGGGCATGAGGTCAGGAGAGAGGATGGAGGAGAGGGAGAGGAGGGCATGAGGTCAGGAAGAGGGATGGAGGAGAGGGGAGGAGGGCATGAGGTCAGGGGAGGGATGGAGGAGAGGGAGGGAGGCATGAGGTCAGGAGAGAGGGATAGAGAGAAAGGGGAGGAGGCATGAGGTCAGGAGGAGGGATGGAGGAGAGGGAGGAGGGCATGAGGTCAGGAGGATGGAGGAGAGGGAGGAGGGCATGAGGTCAGAGAGGATGGGAGAGGGAAGGAGGCATGAGGTCAGGAGAGAGGATGGAGGATAGGGGAGGAGCATGAGTCAGGGAGGGAGGGATGGAGGAGAGGAGGGAGGGCATGAGGTCAGGAGAGAGGGTTGGAAGAGTGGAGGGAGGGCATGAGGTCAGGAGGGGAGGGATAGAGAAGAGGGGAGGAGGGCATGAGGTCAGGAGGGAGGGATAGGGAGAGAGGGAGGAGGGCATGAGGTCAGGAGGGAGGATGGATGAGAGGGAGGAGGGCATGAGGTCAGGAGAGAGGGATGGAGGAGAGGGGAGGAGGGCATGAGGTCAGGAGGGATGGAGGAGAGGGAGGAGGCATGAGGTCAGGAGGAGGATGGAGGAGAGGGGAGGAGGGCATGAGGTCATAGAGAGGGATGGAGGAGAGGGAGAAGGGCATAGGTCAGGAGAGAGGATGGAGGAGAGGGGAGGAGGGCATGAGGTCAGGAGAGGATGGAGGGAGGGGAGGAGGGCATGAGGTCAGGAGAGGAGGAGGGCATGAGGTCAGGAGAGGGGATGGAGGAGGGAAGGGAGGGCATGAGGTCAGGAGAGGGGATGGAGGAGGAGAGGAGGGAGGGCATGAGGTCAGGAGAGGGATAGAGAAAAAGAGGGAGGAGGCATGAGGTCAGGAGGGATGGAGGAGGGGAGGAGGGGCATGAGGTCAGGAGAGAGGATGGAGGAGAGGGAGGAGGGCATGAGGTCAGGAGAGGGATGGAGGAGAGGGGAAGGAGGGCATGAGGTCAGGAGAGAGGATGGAGGAGAGGGGCGAAGTGCTAACAGAGAGAAGAGAGAGATGGTGAAATGCTGAGGAAGAACTGGGTAACTGATTGTAGTTGAGGGTGGTAACTAATGTTTCCAGTTTTGGTTGTCTTACCTCCAACTTCTCCTTGGCTGTAGTTTCCATTTGAAGGTTTTGAATATATGCAAGTTTTTGTATTTTATGAATCCCCATTAGTTCCTGCCAAGGCAGCAGCTTCTCTTACTGTTGTACAGCTAAATTAAGGCAGTTATACAGTTATACAATTTTTTAAACATTACAATACTTATTCACACAACATATTTCACAACACATTAAATGTGTGCCCTCATGGCCTTGTCTACTACCACATATCTACAACGCAAAATTGTCAAATACTACGTGTTTATAAAGTGTATGTTATCGTGTGCTTGTATGTATGTGCCTGTGCCTATGTTTGTGTTGCTTCACAATCCCTTATGTTCCATAGGTTTAGTTTCATCTGTTTTTTAAAAGTCATTTGTTTTACTGCTTACATGAGTTACTTCATGGGAATAGAGTCCATTTGAAAAAAATATATCATAATAACAATGTTTGATGGCTGAAATGAAGAACCAAATATCCACTACAACAGTTAGTTGAATTAGTCTAAATATATGATCATTAGCACATGGCTTGGAGGGCTCTCAGATATGAATCTTAAAATAGCATATAGCCTTCTTATTGCAAGTGGAATTGTTGTCTTTTTTTTAATTGAAATGGTTATTTAACTAGGAATAAGGAACAGTATTCTATCCTATTGTACAGTATTGAAAAAACTCTTATGTAATAACATGCTAATAAAATGTTGCTCCAAAGTCATTTGTTTTATTACAGTAGTGGAAAATCACAGTGTAATGTTTAAGTGTTACTGAGAATACTATAATGTTGAAAGAGTGCTATTAAATGTAGTGGAGCAAACTAAATATCAATTACTTAATCTTCTCAGTGTCATGTTGAAAGAGTCATACAGTAGTGGAGCATCACAATGTATTTCTATTACCAACCTTCTCAGTGGCATGTTGAAAGAGTCATACAGTAGTGGAGCATCACAATGTATTTCTAATACTAACCTTCTCAGTGTCATGTTGAAGAGTCATACAGTAGTGGAGCATCACAATGTATTTCTATTACTAACCTTCTCAGTGGCATGTTGAAAGAGTCATACAGTAGTGGAGCATCACAATGTATTTCTATTATAACCTTCTCAGTGGCATGTTGAAAGAGTCATACAGTAGTGGAGCATCACAATGTATTTCTATTACTTAACCTTCTCAGTGTCATGTTGAAAGAGTCATAATACAGTAGTGGAGCATCACAATGTATTTCTATTACTAACCTTCTCAGTGGCATGTTGAAAGAGTCATACAGTAGTGGAGCATCACAATGTATTTATATTACTAACCTTCTCAGTGGCATGTTGAAAGAGTCATACAGTAGTGGAGCATCACAATGTATTTCTATTACTAACCTTCTCAGTGTCATGTTGAAAGAGTCATACAGTAGTGGAGCATCACAATGTATTTCTATTACTAACCTTCTCAGTGGCATGTTGAAAGAGTCATACAGTAGTGGAGCATCACAATGTATTTCTATTACTAACCTTCTCAGTGTCATGTTGAAAGAGTCATAATACAGTAGTGGAGCATCACAATGTATTTCTATTACTAACCTTCTCAGTGGCATGTTGAAAGAGTCATACAGTAGTGGAGCATCACAATGTATTTCTATTACTTAACCTTCTCAGTGGCATGTTGAAAGAGTCATACAGTAGTGGAGCATCACAATGTATTTCTATTACTAACCTTCTCAGTGGCATGTTGAAAGAGTCATACAGTAGTGGAGCATCACAATGTATTTCTATTACTAACCTTCTCAGTGGCATGTTGAAAGAGTCATAATACAGTAGTGGAGCATCACAATGTATTTCTATTACTAACCTTCTCAGTGGCATGTTGAAAGAGTCATACAGTAGTGGAGCATCACAATGTATTTCTATTACTTAACCTTCTCAGTGTCATGTTGAAAGAGTCATACAGTAGTGGAGCATCACAATGTATTTCTATTACTAACCTTCTCAGTGGCATGTTGAAAGAGTCATACAGTAGTGGAGCATCACAATGTATTTCTATTACTAACCTTCTCAGTGGCATGTTGAAAGAGTCATACAGTAGTGGAGCATCACAATGTATTTCTATTACTTAACCTTCTCAGTGGCATGTTGAAAGAGTCATACAGTAGTGGAGCATCACAATGTATTTCTATTACTTAACCTTCTCAGTGGCATGTTGAAAGAGTCATACAGTAGTGGAGCATCACAATGTATTTCTATTACCTAAACCTTCTCAGTGGCATGTTGAAAGAGTCATACAGTAGTGGAGCATCACAATGTATTTCTATTACTAACCTTCTCAGTGGCATGTTGAAAGAGTCATACAGTAATGGAGCATCACAATGTATTTCTATTACTAACCTTCTCAGTGGCATGTTGAAAGAGTCATACAGTAGTGGAGCATCACAACGTATTTCTATTACTTAACCTTCTCAGTGGCATGTTGAAAGAGTCATACAGTAATGGAGCATCACAATGTATTTCTATTACTAACCTTCTCAGTGGCATGTTGAAAGAGTCATACAGTAGTGGAGCATCACAACGTATTTCTATTACTAACCTTCTCAGTGGCATGTTGAAAGAGTCATACAGTAGTGGAGCATCACAATGTATTTCTATTACTTAACCTTCTCAGTGGCATGTTGAAAGAGTCATACAGTAGTGGAGCATCACAATGTATATTCTATTATAACCTTCTCAGTGTCATGTTGAAAGAGTCATACAGTAGTGGAGCATCACAATGTATTTCTATTACTAACCTTCTCAGTGTCATGTTGAAATGAGTCATACAGTAGTGGAGCATCACAATGTATTTCTAAAACTAACCTTCTCAGTGGCATGTTGAAATAGTCATACAGTAGTGGACATCACAACGTATTTCTATTACTAACCTTCTCAGTGGCATGTTGAAAGAGTCATACAGTAGTGGAGCATCACAATGTATTTCTGTTTCTGTACAAAATATCATTGGTTTAACTTGATTATGTACACCTGAGGCAATGAACATTCATGATAATGGATATTTAATGAACGTTCAGATAGAAATGCATTATTGTGGATAAAATATGACTGTCAGATAGATTGGAATAGTACAGGAGTTTGTGTGTTCTCTATACATTCCGTTCTCTCTTCAACATGCAGTTCCAGATACAGCCATCAGTTGAAGGCAGCCAATCCAATAGTTTCTGAAAAGTAGTCACTTCCTGAGATCTGTATTCAAATATTACTTGAAAATTAACTGCTTTCTGTATTCAAAAAGTTTTTTAAGTAAACATTTTTGTTCCCCTGTAGAAATAACAATCGCTGCCCGCACCCGCCCGCTCTCCTAACATCACTACTCTGGACGGTTCTGACTTAGAATACGTGGACAACTACATGTATAAATGCCTCGGTGTCTGGTTAGACTGTAAACTCTCCTTCCAGACTAACATTATGCATCTCCAATCCAAAATTAAATCTAGAAATTGCGTCCTATTTTGCGACAAACCCTCATAAAACGGACTATCCTACCGATCCATGACTTTGGTGATGTCATTACAATGAGCCTCCAACACTCTACTCAGCATATTGCAGTCTATCACAGTGCCATCCGTTTAGTCACCAAAGCCCCATATACTACCCACCATTGAGACCTGAGGCTCTTGTTGGCTGGTCCTCGCTGCATATTCGTTGCCAATCCCACTGGAAACAGGTAATCTATAAGTCTTTGCTAGGTAAAGCTCCACCTTATCTCAGCTCACTGGTCACCATAGCAACACCCACCCGTAGCATGCGCTCCAGCAGGTATATCTCACTGGTCATCCCCATAGCCATCACCCCCTTTGGCCGCCTTTCCTTCCAGTTCTCTGCTGCCAATGACTGGAACAAATTGCAAAAATCACTGAAGTTGGAGCTTTTATCTCCCTCACTAACTTCATGCATTGGCTGTCAGAGCAGCTTGCTGAACGCTGCAGCTGTACACAGCCCATCTGTAAATAGCCCATCCAACCAACTACCTACCTCATCCCACATATTCGTTTTTTGTTTTTTTTGCTGCTCTTTTGCACACCAGTATTTCTACTTGCACATCCTCATCTGCACATCGATCACTCGTGTTAATTGCTAAATTGTAATTACTGCACACTATAGCCTATTTATTGCCTTACCTCCTTACTTCATTTGCACTGTATACAAATGTTCTATTGTGTTATTGACTGTACGTTTGTTTATCCCATGTGTAACTCTGTGTTGTTTTGTCGCACTGCTTTGCTTTATCTTGGCCAGGTTGCAGTTGTAAATGAGAACTTGTTGTCAACTGGCCTACCTGGTTAAATAAGGTGAACTTTAAAAAATATAAAAAATTGTTACTTTCCACATAGATAAAACCAAAGGTATCCCAGGTCTGATGTCCTTTATAAAAAGTACTAACATGATTTTGACTTAAGTGCTTTACACCACTGGTAAATAGAATGAGGTCTGCTGTATTTGATCTGTCATTGATTTTGCTTTTCTCCTCATTATTCTACCACCCTTTCCCTCTTCACTGTTGTAGAACACACTGTTGATTGACGCGTGTAGGTGGATAGGGAATGGGAGGGCATTGTGTTGCTGCTCGACAGTGACAGGATGGTGGTTTACACACAGTCTCTCTCAGTGACAGGATGGTGATTACACACACAGTCTCTCTTAGTGACAGGGTGGTGATTTACACACACAGTCTCTCTCAGTGACAGGATGGTGGTTTACACACACAGTCTCTCTCAGTGACATGATGCTGGTTTACACACACAGTCTATCTCAGTGACATGAATGATGGTGGTTTACACACACAGTCAGTCTCTCAGTGACAGGATGGTGGTTTACACACAGAGTCTCTCTCAGTGACAGGCGGTGCTGGTTTACATACTCAAAATTACAGGGCGCTTGACAAACATGGGATTATTTCTGGGTAATTAGCCCCATGGCGTCCTGCAGTTACCAACAGGGCTGGTAATTATGAAGAGGGACTCATCTGTGTGTGTGTGTGTGTGTGTGTGTGTGTGTGTGTGTGTGTGTGTGTGTGTGTGTGTGTGTGTGTGTGTGTGTGTGTGTGTGTGTGTGTGTGTGTGTGTGTGTGTGTGTGTGTGTGTGTGTGTGTGTGTGTGCATGAGTATATCAGTAATTATGAAGAGGGAAAGCCTGGGGATGTAATTATTCAGCTCTACCAGGAACATAATTCACCCTGGGACCAGACAATATGTGTGAGAGAGAAGAATGACGGTGGAGGGAAAGGCAGCAGTTTTACGGCTCTGACCAATTAAGAAATGTTGTGTATTTTCTTTTCATCTTAACTTTGTTTGTACATAATGTTTCCGCCATCGTTTCCTATGAACGAAAATAGCTTCTGGACATCAGAACAGCTATCTGTAACGGTTTTCGTTGGTGGAAGAAGGAGAGGAACAAGGTGCAGCGTGGTACGTGTTCATGATCTTTAATTACACTGAACACTAGAAACGAAAATAACAAAACGGAAAAAAAAACGAAACAGTTCTGTCTGGTACAGAGACAGAGACAGAAAACAACTACCCACAAATCATAGTGGGAACACAGGCTACAGTATGGTTCTCAATCAGAGACAACGATTGACAGCTGCCTCTGATTGGGAACCATACCAGGCCAAAAGCAGAAACACAAAACATAGAACAAAAACATAAAATGCCTACCCCAACTCACACCCTGACCAAAACTAAAACAGAGCCCTAAAAAGGACGTGACACTATCACTAAGATTAAATTTTGACCAGAACTTCTGGGTTCAATGAGTCGGAGGCGAAAGACATATTGATTAGCGGGCGCAAGGGAACCCTACATGATGAGACTACGGCGGTGAAGGGATAAATCGCCTCTACGCCTTGTTTCTTGGTGAATATGCCATCCTGGAGAAAAATCTAGATGAGCTTTGTTGTTCAGACTATCCTCCCTAGAACAGGAGCTAGAGCAAAACCAAGGTGAAACGGCAACCAGGAAATCAGCAGGATTTTGAGGCTCCGTTTTCCATTGTCTCCTTATATGGCTGTGAATGCGAGAGGAATGAGCCTGCCCTTTCTGTGGTCGTTTCCCCAAGGTGTCTACAGCATTGTGACGTATTTGTAGGCATATCATTGGAAGATTGACCATAAGAGACTACATTTTCCAGGTGTCCACCCGGTGTCCTCCGCTCGAAATTGGTCATTTTCAGCTGCTGGTATTTTTCCATGCGATTCTGAGGGGAAAGCAGGCTTCCTGAACTGCATATCAATGAAGAGATATGTGAAAAACACCTTGAGGATTGATTCTAAACAACGTTTGCCATGTTTCGTCGATATTATGGGAGTTAATTCGGAAAAAGGATTTGACGTTTTGGTGACTGAATTTTCGGTTCGTTTTCGGTAGCCAAATGTGATGTACAAACGGAGCGATTTCTCTACACAAAGATTCTTTCATGAAAAACTGAACATTTGCTATGTAACTGAGAGTCTCCTCGTGAAAAACATCCGAAGCTCTTCAAAGGTAAATTATTTTATTTATTTGGTTATCTGGTTTTGTGAAAATGTTGCGTGCTAAATACTCGCAAAATGCTAAGCTAGCTGTGCAATACTCTTACACAAATGATTGATTTCTTATGTTTCAAAGCATATTTTGAAAATCTGAGATGACAGTATTGTTAAGAAAGGCTAAGCTTGAGAGCAGGCGCATTATTTCATTTGTTGCGATTTTCAGAAATGTCGTTAGCGTTGCGTTAGCCGCTGTGAGCCTGAGGCTTTATTCCGCGATCCGGGGATCAGGGATGGGGGTATCAAGAAGGTTTTTAATGAACAAGGAATCGAATTATATACATCTAGCTGGTTTCTATGCATGACAGGACAGAATGGCAGAGTCAGGTAAGATCAGGGGTGGTGGTGTGTCTCTTTATTAACAACAACTGGTGTAATTTCTAATATTAACCACTTACACTTATGGTGGCCTTATTTCATTTTGGAGAAAACGTTCCCGTTTTAAACAAGATATTTTGTCACAAAAGATGCTGGAAGCTATGCATATAATTGCTACTGTTGAGAAGAAAACACTCTGACGTGTCAAGCCACAAATATCTTCTCTGTGCGTGCCCTTTAACGTGAGCTTCAGGCAAAACCAAGATGACTTGGCATCCAGGAAATGACAAGGATTTTTGAGGCTCTGTCTTTCATGATCTCCTTATATGGCTGTGAACGCAGAGGAATGAGTCTGCCCTTTCTGTCGTTTCCCCAAGGTGTCTGCAGCATTGTGACGTATTTGTAGGCAGATCGTTGGAAGATTGACCATAAGAGACCACATTTACCACGTGTCCGCCCGGTGTCCTGCGCCGAAATTGGTGCGCAAAAGTCACCTGCCAGTATTTTTCCATGGGGCACAGAGAGAGAAGCAAGCTTCCACGAACTGCATGTCAATGAAGAGATATGTGAAAAAACACCTTGAGGATTGATTCCAAACAACGTTTGCCATGTTTCGGTCGATATTATGTAGTTAATCCGGAAAAAGTTTCACGTTGTAGGTGACTGCATTTTCGGTTCGTTTCGGTAGCCAGGCGCAATGTAGAAAACGGAACGATTTCTCCTACACACAGACGCTTTCAGGAAACACTGCGCATTTGGTATGTGGCTGGGAGTCTCCTCATTGAAAACATCAGAAGCTCTTCAAAGGTAAATGATTTTATTTATTTGGTTATCTGGCTTTTGTGAAAATGTTGCGTGCTACATGCTACACAAAATGCTATGCTAACTTGCATACTCTTACACAAATTAGTCAATTTCTATGGTTCAAAAGCATATTTTGAAAATCTGAGATGACAGTGTTGTTAAGAAAAGGCTAAGCTTGAGAGCAAACGCATTATTTTAATTTTATTTGCGATTTTCAGAAATCGTTAACGTTGCGTTATGCTAATGAGCCTGAGGCTTAGTCACAAACCCGGATCCGGTTTGGGGAGTTTCAAGAAGTTAAGGAAGTCTTGAGGTTCTGCTCGCCTGAGTTAGAATACCTCATGATAAACTGTTGACCATATCATTTATCAAGTAAGTTTTCATCTGTATTTTTGTAGCATTCTATTTACCAACACAAACCAACACCACACTCAATAAGCTGTGTAGGCCATAAGCAAACAAGAAAATGCTCATCCAGAGCGGCGCTCCTAGTGGCGGTGATTTTAATGCAGGAAAACTGAAATTCGTCTTACCTCATTTCTACCAGGATGTCACCTGTGCAATTAGAAGGATAAAAACTGTAGATCACCTTTACTCCACACACAGAGACACCCTCCATTTGGCAAATGAGACCAAAACTCTATCCTACTGATTCCTGCTTAGAAGCAAAAACTCAAAACAGGAAGTACCTGTCACGACTTCTGCCGAAGTCGTTGCCTCTCCTTGTTCGGGCGGTGCTCGGCGTTCGACGTCACCGGTCTTCTAGCCATCATTGATCCTTTTTTCATTTTCCATTGGTTTTGTCTTGTCTTCCCACACACCTGTTTTCAATCCCATTCATTACCTGTTGTGTATTTAACCCTCTGTTTCCCCTCATGTCTTTGTCAGAGATTTTTTTATTGTCAGTATAGTGTGATTGTTGTATAGGTGCGCGTCGGGTCCTCATACCCATGTTTGGTTTGTTTGTACATTTATTGTTATGGAGCATACTCTTGGAACTTTATTAAAAGACTCCATTTTACACTCAGTTTGACTCTCCTGTGCCTGACTTCCCTGCCACCTATTACACCTATGCATGACAGTACCAGTGATGCGCTCAATACTGAAGTCGTCCGATGAAGCGGATACTAAGCTACAGGACTGTTACGCACTGACTGGAATATGTTACGGAATTTATCCTATGTCATTAAGGAGTTTACTACATCAGTCTCCACCTTCATTAAGTGCATCGACAACGTTGTCCCCAAAGTGACCGTACATACATATCCCAACCAGAATCCAAGGGTTAAAGGCAACATCCAAAATGAGCTAAAGGCTAGAGCTGACACTTTCAAGGAGCGGGACACTAACCCAAACAATATCCTTCTATGCCCTCTGCCGAGCCATCAAACTAGCAAAGTATCAATACAGGACTAAGATCGAATTATCCTACACTGCAAAAAGAAAATGCACATGCAGAGGTGACATTTCTCAAGGCCGGTGATTTTAATGCAGGGAAACTGAAATCCTTTTTTACCTAATTTTTACCAGAATGTCACCTTTGCAGCTAGAGTCAACAAAGCGCTGACCAGCTGACAAAGTCCCTGTGCTTAAGAATGCCAAAGTAACTTATCTAAATGACTATGTTATGTACTTGAGTGAAGACCCAAAAGCGGTTTTAACAGAAAACAGAGTTCTTTAATGAAAAACAGGAATGGCATAAATCCTCTTCCAACGTAGTCAATGGAACAAAAAGAACGTTAGTATAATGCAGGATGCACCTGCCAGGCGGACTCCGACAGGATAGGACAAGGTGGAAGCAAACGGGACGACAGCTTGCTTCTGGCATCAAAAACACAAACAAGAATCAGACACTGAAAGTAGCAGGAACAGAGAGAGAAATAGAGACCTAATCAGAGGGGGAAGAGAGAACAGGTGGGAAGGAGTGAATGAGCTAGTTAGGGGAGATGTAGAACAGCTGAAGAATGAGAGACAGAGAAGGTAACCTAAAAAGACCAGCAGAGAGAGACAGAGTGAAGAGAAAGGACAGGAACAGACATAACAAGACATGACAGACTACCGCTCCATAGCACATCAGTCACCATGAAATGCTTTGAAAGGCTATTCTTGGCTTACATCAACACCATCATCCCAGAAACCCTGGACCCATTCAAATTCGCATACAGCCCCAACAGATCCACAGACGACGCAATCTCAATTGCACTCGACACTTCCCTTTTCTTTAGTGTCCTCAAAGCTCATCACTAAGCATAGGAGCCTGGTCCTGAACATCTCTTTCTGCAACTGGATCCTGGACTTCCTGACGGGCCACCCCCAGGTGGTGAGGGTAGGCAACAACACATCCGCCATGCTTACCCTTAACACAGGGGTCCCTCAGGGTGCCTGCTCAGTCCTCTTCTGTACTCCCTGTTCACTCATGACTGTGTGGCCACACACGACTCCCAACACCATCTTTAAGTTTACCAACGACACACCAGTGGTAGGCATGATCACCGATGATGATGAGAACAGTCTATAGGGAGGAGGTTACAAACCTGGCAGTGTGATGCGAGGACAACAACCTCTCCCTCAAGGTCAGCAAGACAAAAGAGCTGATCGTGGACTACCGGAAACAAAGGGCAGAGCACGCCCATATTCAAGTCGATGGGGCTGTAGTGGAGAAGGTTGAGAGCTTCAAGTTCCTCTGTGTCCACTAAGGACCTATCATGGTCCTAATACACAAACACTGCCATGAAGACGGCACGACAACGCCTCTTCCCATCATGAGGCTCTCAGATCCTCAAAAAGTTCTACAGCTGCACCATTGAGAGCATCTAGACTGGCTGCATCACCTCTTGATATGGCACCTGCTCGGCATCTGAACACAAGTAGCTGCAGAGGGTAGTGTGTATGGCCCAGTACATCCCTGGGCCCAAACTCCCCGCCATCCAGGTCCTCTATACCAGGCGGTGCCAGAATGCCCTAAAAGTTGTCAAAAACTCATACACTGCTCTCTCTGCTACCACATGTCAAGCGGCACCAGAGCGCCAAGTCTGGGACCAAAAGGCACCCCTAAGCCATAAGACTGCTGAACGGTTAATCAAATGGCTTCCCAAACTATTTATATTGTCCCCTTTATTATTTATTTATGTAATCATCTTAATTGTTTTGCACTGACTCAATGCACACTCACTAGACTCTACCCACACACTCACACATACTACGCTGATTCTCCAACACACACACGCACTACATATGCTTACACACACAAAACACACACACACATGCTATCAAGGCTCAGTAGAAGACCCCGATGCAGACAGTTTCGAAGTAACAAAAGTTTATTACAGAAACAGGCAGGCAGGCTCAGGGTCAGGGCAGGCAGAATGGTCAAAAACCGGGAAAGTTGGAACTAGAGAAATGCAGGAGCACGGGTAAACCGCTGTTAGGCTCGACGAAACAAAACAAACTGGCTACAGACAAACAGAGAACACAAGTATAAATACACTGGGGATAATGGGGAAGATGGGCGACACCTGAAGGGGTTGCGTAAACAAGCACAAAGACAGGTGTGACACATGCATATGTAACAGTATAACTTTAGACCGTCCCCTCGCCCATTCCCGGGCGTGAACCAGGGACCCTCTGCACACATCAACAGTCACCCACGAAGCATCGTTACCCATCGCTCCACAAAAGCCGTGGTCCTTGCAGAGCAAGGGGAAATACTACTTCAAGGTCTCAGAGCAAGTGACGTCACCGATTGAAACGCTATTTAGCGCGTGCCACCGCTAACTAAGCTAGCCGTTTCACATCCGTTACACATATTGACTCATCAAAAACACTCCCACACAGACACACTTTCACACTTCACATACGCTGCAGCAACTTTGTTTATTATCTAGCCTGATTGCCTAGTCACTTTTATCCTTACCCACATGTACATACAGCTTTACCTCAATTACCTCATATCCCTGCACATTGACTCAGTACTGGTACTCCTTGAATATAGTCTTGTTATTGTTGTTTTTGTGTTACTATTTCCTTTTAATTTAGCAAATATTTGTCTTATATTTTAACTGCATTGTTGTGAATGGGCTTGTAAGTTAGCATTTCATGGGATATAAATTCTACACCTGTTGTATTCGGCGCATGTGACCAATAACATTGAATTTGATTTGATTTGTGTTTGTAACGGTATAGCTTCCATCCCTCTCCTCACCCCTACCTGGGCTTGAACCAGGGATCATCATTACCCATCGCTCCACAAAGCCGTGGCCCTTGCAGACAAGGGGAACAACCACTTCAAGGTCTCAGGGCGAGAGATGTCACCGATTGAAACGCTATTAGCGTGCACCCCGCTAACTAGCGAGCCATTTCACACTGGTTACATGTTTGTGTGTTGGGGGGTTGATGGGTGAAAGTGATGGTGGGAGAAAAGAGAGGGAGCAAGGGAAGGAGTGATGGTGGGAGAAAAGAGAGGGAGCAAGGGAAGGAGTGATGGTGGGAGAAAAGAGAGGGAGCAAGGGAAGGAGTGATGGTGGGGGAAAAGAGAGGGAGCAAGGGAAGGAGTGATGGTGGGGGAAAAGAGAGGGAGCAAGGGAAGGAGTGATGGTGGGAGAAAGGGAGGGAGCAAGGGAAGGAGTGATGGTAGGGGAAAGAGAGGGAGCAAGGGGAAGGAGTGATGGTGGGAGAAAAGAGAGGGAGCAAGGGAATGAGTGATGGTGGGGGAAAAGAGAGGGAGCAATAGAAGTAGTGATGGTGGGGGAAAGGGAGGGAGCAAGGGAATGAGTGATGGTGGGAGAAAGGGAGGGAGCAAGGGAAGGAGTGATGGTGGGAGAAAAGAGAGGGAGCAAGGGAAGGAGTGATGGTGGGAGAAAAGAGAGGGAGCAAGGGAAGGAGTGATGGTGGGGGAAAAGAGAGGGAGCAAGGGAAGGAGTGATGGTGGGGGAAAAGAGAGGAGCAATAGAAGTAGTGATGGTGGGGGAAAGGGAGGGAGCAAGGGAATGAGTGATGGTGGGAGAAAGGGAGGGAGCAAGGGAAGGAGTGATGGTGGGAGAAAAGAGAGGGAGCAAGAAGGAGTGATGGTGGGAGAAAGAGAGGGAGCAAGGGAAGGAGTGATGGTGGGGGAAAAGAGAGGGAGCAAGGGAAGGAGTGATGGTGGGGGAAAAGAGAGGAGCAAGGGAAGGAGTGATGGTGGGAGAAAGGGAGGGAGCAAGGGAAGGAGTGATGGTAGGGGAAAGAGAGGGAGCAAGGGAAGGAGTGATGGTGGGAGAAAAGAGAGGGAGCAAGGGAAGGAGTGATGGTGGGGGAAAAGAGAGGGAGCAATAGAAGTAGTGATGGTGGGGGAAAGGGAGGGAGCAAGGGAATGAGTGATGGTGGGAGAAAGGGAGGGAGCAAGGGAAGGAGTGATGGTGGGAGAAAGGGAGGAAAACATGTTGGGTGGGTCCGTGAGAAGAACAACAGCAGGGACTCAGAGAGGCATCTGAAATGAGACAACGAGAGAGAGAGATGCAGCGATGGAAAGAGAGAGCGAGATAGACAGAGAGATATGAAGAGAGAGAGAGAAAGAGAGAGAGGAGAGAGAAAGATGGAGAGAGAGAGAAAGAGAGAGAGAGAAGGAGATGGAGACGAGGTGAGGTGGAATTAAACTGAGGAAGCACTCACTCCTCTACGTCCCCTGTCACCTGGATGGTGGGTGTCTTTGAGATGGCATTGGGAGAGTGGAGTGTTCAGTTTAATAAGGAAATACCCTTCAGCACGTCAGGCAATTATATCATGTGGGTGTCTACAGTGTTGAATGTTTTCAAGAGAGAGGCTCCATCTCTGACTTGACAGTTGTATAAGGGTTCTATCACAGATTAAGAACAAATAAATTCATATCGTTTTTAATCCATGGATTATATGTCCTCTGATAGTTTTTAATGGCGCATACAGTAGTATATTCATGTATTTAGTTGTTACACAGGTTCTTATGAACTGGCATTTATGTCCCTTTGGCCCAGGGGTTTAAGTGTATAAAAGTAGAAAACAGATCTGTGTCAGCCCAGCTGCTGAGGCATTCATCATTTTCTTAATACAGCATTTTGTGTTGATTGTTGCTAATTTACAGTGTGATCTGTTAGTTAAGCTTCATCATCTAGTTGTGTTAGGTAATCTTTATCTTATCTAGTTCTCTAGTTGTGTTAGGTAAGCTTTATCATCTAGTTGTGTTAGGTAAGCTTTATCTTATCTAGTCCTCTAGTTGTGTTAGGTAAGCTTCATCGTCTTATTTAGTCCTCTAGTTGTGTTAGGTAAGATTTATCATCTAGTTTTGTTAGGTAAGCTTTATCATCTTTTCTAGACATCTTGTTGTGTTAGGTAAGCTTTATCATCTTATCTAGACATCTTGTTGTGTTAGGTAAGCTTTATCATATTATCTAGTCCTCTAGTTGTGTTAGTTAAGCTGTTATCATCTTATCTAGTCCTCTTGTTGTGTTAGGTAAGCTTTATCATCTTATCTAGTCCTCCAGTTGTGTTAGGTAAGCTTTATCATCTTATCTAGTCCTCTTGTTGTGTTAGGTAATCTTTATCATCTTATCTAGTCCTCTAGTTGTGTTAGGTAAGCTTCATCATCTTATTTAGTCCTCTAGTTGTGTTAGATAAGCTTTATAATCTTATCTAGTCCTCTTGTTGTGTTAGGTAAGCTTTATCATCTTATCTAGTCATCTAGTTGTGTTAGGTAATCTTTATCTTATCTAGTCCTCTAGTTGTGTTAGGTAAGCTTTATCATCTTATCTAGTCCTCTTGTTGTGTTTGGTAAGCTTTATCATCTTATCTAGTCCTCTTGTTGTGTTATCTAATTTTTATCATCTTATCTAGTACTCTAGTTGTGTTAGGTAAGCTTTATCATCTTATATAGTCCTCTTGTTGTGTTAGGTAAGCTTTATCATCTTATCTAGTCCTCCAGTTGTGTTAGGTAAGCTTTATCATCTTATCTAGTCCTCTTGTTGTGTTAGGTAAGCTTTATCATCTTATCTAGTCCTCTTGTTGTGTTAGGTAAGCGTTATCATCTTATCTAGTCCTCTTGTTGTGTTAGGTAAGCATTATCATCTTATCTAGACATCTTCTTGTGTTAGGTAAGCTTTATCATCTAGTTGTGTTAGGTAAGCGTTATCATATCTAGTCATCTAGATGTGTTAGGTAAGCTTTATCATCTTATCTAGTCCTCTTGTTGTGTTAGGTAATCGTTATCATATCTAGTCATCTAGTTGTGTTAGGTAAGCTTTATCATCTTATCTAGTCCTCTTGTTGTGTTAGGTAAGCTTTATCATCTTATCTAGACATTTTGTTGTGTTAGGTAAGCTTTATCACCTTATCTAGTCATCTAGTTGTGTTAGGTAGTCTTTATCTTATCTAGTCCTCTAGTTGTGTTAGGTAAGCTTTATCATCTTATCTAGTCCTCTAGTTGTGTTAGGTAAGCTTTATCATCTTATCTAGTCCTCTTGTTGTGTTAGGTAAGCTTTATCATCTTATCTAGTCCTCTTGTTGTGTTAGGTTTAGCTTTATCATCTTATCTAGTCCTCTAGTTGTGTTAGGTAAGCTTTATCATCTAGTTGTGTTAGGTAAGCGTTATCATATCTAGTCATCTAGTTGTGTTAGGTAAGCTTTATCATCTTATCTAGTCCTCTTGTTGTGTTCGGTAAGCTTTATCATCTTATCTAGTTATCTTGTTGTGTTAGGTAAGCTTTATCATCTTATCTCGTCATCTAGTTGTGTTATCTAAGCTTTATCATCTTATCTAGTCCTCTGGTTGTGTTAGGTAAGCTTTATCATCTTATCTAGACATTTTGTTGTGTTAGGTAAGCTTTATCACCTTATCTAGTCCTTTAGTTGTGTTAGGTAAGCTTTATCATCTTATCTAGTCCTCTTGTTGTGTTAGGTAAGCTTTATCATCTTATCTAGTCCTCTAGTTGTGTTAGGTAAGCTTCATCATCTTATTTAGTCCTCTAGTTGTGTTAGATAAGCTTTATAATCTTATCTAGTCCTCTTGTTGTGTTAGGTAAGCTTTATCATCTTATCTAGTCATCTAGTTGTGTTAGGTAATCTTTATATTATCTAGTCCTCTAGTTGTGTTAGGTAAGCTTTATCATCTTATCTAGTCCTCTTGTTGTGTTTGGTAAGCTTTATCATCTTATCTAGTCCTCTTGTTGTGTTATCTAATTTGTATCATCTTATCTAGTACTCTAGTTGTGTTAGTTAAGCTTTATCATCTTATCTAGTCCTCTTGTTGTGTTAGGTAAGCTTTATCATCTTATCTAGTCCTCCAGTTGTGTTAGGTAAGCTTTATCATCTTATCTAGTCCTCTTGTTGTGTTAGGTAAGCTTTATCATCTTATCTAGTCCTCTTGTTGTGTTAGGTAAGCGTTATCATCTTATCTAGTCCTCTTGTTGTGTTAGGTAAGCGTTATCATCTTATCTAGACATCTTCTTGTGTTAGGTAAGCTTTATCATCTAGTTGTGTTAGGTAAGCGTTATCATATCTAGTCATCTAGTTGTGTTAGGTAAGCTTTATCATCTTATCTAGTCCTCTTGTTGTGTTAGGTAATCGTTATCATATCTAGTCATCTAGTTGTGTTAGGTAAGCTTTATCATCTTATCTAGTCCTCTTGTTGTGTTAGGTAAGCTTTATCATCTTATCTAGTCCTCTTGTTGTGTTCGGTAAGCTTTATCATCTTATCTAGACATTTTGTTGTGTTAGGTAAGCTTTATCACCTTATCTAGTCCTTTAGTTGTGTTAGGTAAGCTTTATCATCTTATCTAGTCCTCTTGTTGTGTTAGGTAAGCTTTATCATCTTATCTACTCCTCTTGTTGTGTTAGGTAAGCTTTATCATCTTATCTAGTCATCTAGTTGTGTTAGGTAGTCTTTATCTTATCTAGTCCTCTAGTTGTGTTAGGTAAGCTTTATCATCTTATCTAGTCCTCTAGTTGTGTTAGGTAAGCTTTATCATCTTATCTAGTCCTCTTGTTGTGTTAGGTAAGCTTCATCATCTTATCTAGTCCTCTTGTTGTGTTAGGTAAGCTTTATCATCTTATCTAGTCCTCTTGTTGTGTTAGGTAAGCTTCATCATCTTATCTAGTCCTCTTGTTGTGTTTGGTAAGCTTTATCATCTTATCTAGACATCTTGTTGTTTTATCTAAGCTGTATCATCTTATCTAGTACTCTTGTTGTGTTAGGTAAGCTTTATCATCTTATCTAGTCATCGAGTTGTGTTAGGTAAGCTTTATCATCTTATCTAGTACTCTTGTTGTGTTAGGTAAGCTTTATCATCTTATCTAGTCATCTAGTTGTGTTAGGTAAGCTTCATCATCTTATTTAGTCCTCTAGTTGTGTTAGGTAAGCTTTATAATCTTATCTAGTCCTCTTGTTGTGTTAGGTAAGCTTTATCATCTTATCTAGTCAACTAGTTGTGTTAGGTAATCTTTATCTTATCTAGTCCTCTAGTTGTGTTATGTAAGCTTTATCATCTTATCTAGTCCTCTTGTTGTGTTAGGTAAGCTTTATCATATTATCTAGTCATCTAGTTGTGTTAGGTAATCTTTATCTTATCTAGTCCTCTAGTTGTGTTAGGTAAGCTTTATCATCTTATCTAGTCCTCTTGTTGTGTTAGGTTTAGCTTTATCATCTTATCTAGTCCTCTAGTTGTGTTAGGTAAGCTTTATCATCTAGTTGTGTTAGGTAAGCGTTATCATATCTAGTCATCTAGTTGTGTTAGGTAAGCTTTATCATCTTATCTAGTCCTCTTGTTGTGTTCGGTAAGCTTTATCATCTTATCTAGTTATCTTGTTGTGTTAGGTAAGCTTTATCATCTTATCTCGTCATCTAGTTGTGTTATCTAAGCTTTATCATCTTATCTAGTCCTCTGGTTGTGTTAGGTAAGCTTTATCATCTTATCTAGACATTTTG